>NC_088334.1:41792500-41982500 GCF_036884655.1 Musa acuminata AAA Group
AACCAATCAATGTCTCCATTATTTGTACATTCGGTCTATCTTTCTGTCTTATGTGGGTGAGTAAGAACCAATCAAATTAGAAAGGAAAACTTAGGTTTCTATTCAAAGCCAGATTGAGATTGGTGGATAAACAATGATGCACTCGATAACGACTACACAATTCAATGATGATACATTGGTGGGAGCTTGTCTAAGCATCAACTTTAATTGGGTTAAACAGCCTCTAAATCTTGGTTTCAACAAAAGACTCCCAAAATTATATTAAAAAATTAAAAAATGATAGTAATTTTCTTCTTTCTTAATGATTGAAAACTTAATTTTATGATGCCATCATATTCCATTGTTATCCAGTTATAAAATCATAAGAAATATATGAGGATTATGTAATACAATCTTAACAACATGGTAAATTTGGATGATGAAAAGAATAAAGAAAAAGAAGAGAGAGATGAGCAAACTATTAATGTAGTTTATTAATGTAGTATTCATTCATTGGCCTTTGATTTGATCCATGAAATCGACTATTGATTATTAATATCAAGAGATAAGTGGGTGGAAATACTATGACCCTTCCATAATAAGAATATCAAATGTTCTTTTTAAATTGCTTATATTTCATCACCTTTTTTAATCATTTTATATTTTTAATAATATTATTAAAATAAAATTGATGATTTATTGAATTTTTTTAAAGATTTTCTTGGACAATATCTCTCTTTTTTCATTTGGTATCTCATTTTTTCTCTAATATTAGTTACCAACGTCTCTTTCTTCGAAATAAAGGTAGCGGGGTGATGATAGCCTCGATGAGGTGAAAGCAATAATATTTTCTTAAAGAGAATGAGGCTATTATGACGGACCTCGTGACAGTAAGATAACTTCGAAATAATCAATTATGCTTACTCAAAGAAAGATGTGACGATGATAAGGAGTACAATCACCATAATCAGGGAAGAAAGAGATATTGATGGCAACCATGGACATTTATGATATTAGAAAAAAAAATAAAAATGGAAGGCATCATATGAGAAAATTAAAAAAAAAACTCTAGCAAAATTTTTCAGTGAAATTTTCTTTCTCACATTTGGACACATAGATTTTTTAGAGGTGCGAATACTTAAATCTCAATCCTCCAAAATTTGTTTGAATCACATAATGCTTTTGCATAAAGTTGAAGGAGGAGTTCTCGATGTGAAAAAATGAAAGAGAGAGAAAAGAAAAGGAAAAGATTCTCTCTACCGCTTTCACAAGATTATGGAGCTTTTGAGATCATCGTGTCGGACGCCAATTTAAGCGGCACTTCCACATGGGTTTGACTTCGATGATCCCTCTTCTCCAAACGACGCCGTTTGTTTGGGTTGGAGAGGTCTAACATGGGTCAACTACTTCGAGGTTGGTTCTTGTTCTCTGATTAGATCCAATAGATTTAATCTTATTTATACGAAGACTCAAAAAGAAATTATAGGACTTATATAAAACATAATGACATTTCATATTAAGAGTAGATTTTCGAGGAGGAGAAATATGAAATCTTATGAAAATAATATATATAATATTAGATCATCCGAAAATAAAAAAAGAAAATATGTGTTTCGAGTTCAAACTCATGTTCGAATCGATAAATACCGATCATATTTACTGTATATCATCTAGAGGATATCAGGTATTGTAATCTATTTTTATGGCTCAGTTTAGAAGCCATAAATGAGACGAGTCAAAATTGTGATGATGATTCCCATGATCTGATCGAAAGTCAAAATTGTGGCTCTTTCTCAGTCAAAAGCCAAACATTTCGAGTTCAAGATCAGAGTTGAAAGGGCAGTGTTGAATCCCAAAACACGCATGAGAGACTTCTTTTCTAGAATAGTGAGAGGGAATAAGGTGTATGATTCAAACAACAAATTATTTGTCTTTGAGGAAACCCAAAGATAGAGTGCAATTGTCTTGACAAACTTTAAATCTATCACTAAGACAATGCAGTGCTCCTACTCCACTTCAGCCAAAGAAGCATTCATGGCTCCCTCCACTTCATCTCCTACCACCTTCACCACGCAAACAAACCAATCAATGTCTGTTCGTGATGATTGGATTACACAACCTTCGAGAAATGTTCTACCTTCGTTTCAGTAGCCACTTCCACCGACAAAACCCGGCCGGAGAAGCTGGCGCTGATGGTGGTGGCCTTCACTCCCATCTGCTTCAGGCGATGCAGAGCGGAGAACACTGAATCGAACGACGACGAACGACTCTCGGGTTGCACTTTGATCGCCGTTTCTTCTGCTTCCATCACGTTCCCAGATATCATCACCTCGAGCTCCTTGTTGCGTCTCCGTAGCTTCTCCCTCGCTTGCTGCAGCTCCTTCAGGTGCTCCCAAGCTGCTCGAACAACGGAGATCTTGTCACCCTGCAACACGCATCCTCTGATGACAGGTCCAGAATTAGGTTTACTGTATCTGGAACAAGATTGAGACCTTTGATCCGTGAGATAGCATGAAGCGGAGGTCAGCGAACCCCTGGCTCAGCCTCTCCCTTCTCCGTCTCTCCTTCATCAGATGCCGAAGCTCGCGGCTGTTCCCTGCCGTCTTCTCCTTACAGCTCTCCATCCTGACGCCCATGACGACGGTCTGCCAAAACCGGATCATTCTCCGGTGGATATTTGAAGCGCCGCCACCCATACTACCAGAACCCACCGACATGGCCGCACCATCGCACGCTTTGTATCGGACGAAGGCGGACTGCGGCGGTGGCACGGCCGGCGTCGACAGCACGAGCGGGCTACGGAGGCATTCCAGGAGGTCGAGGGTGTCGGCCAGCGGCGAGAAGGCCCAGCTGTGGATGTCGTGATGGTCGTCCTCGTGGAAGGGGAAGGCGTCCATGGTAGCTTTCCCGGCCTTTCTTCTGCTTCTCTTCCCGCGTAATTTAAGTTGCAGTTGGTAGTCGTTCACGTGTGTCGCGTAAAGGACTTGAGAAGTCAACGGAAGATATGGTTTGACAAATGGGGTCAACGTGTTCCCATTCCCACATGTAGATTCTTCGACCGAGTCGATCTTCGTTAGAATAGTAGTACGCGATAGCACAATTGGCATTGTGCATAACATATTCTTGCCGACTGGTGTGGACATTGGACATCGTTGCCTTCTTGAAACACAAACTTGTCAAAAATTAATTATAAATTTTTTTTTCTCCTTTATAATAAAAAATATATAATTTTAAATTTTTTTCTTATTTATTATAAGAAAAATAATTTTAAACTTTTTTTTGATAAAAAAATAATCATAAACTCTCTTATCTTCATTTATGATTTGGAAGAACATTATAAATTTATATTTCTTTCTTCAATGCATAAAAAACGTATCCTAAACAATAAAATAAAAGAAACTCACTCCTTTTGAACTACTAGAATATATATTTAGGATCTCGAATTACTAATTTGAGCAATAGAAAATGGTGTCTCGAGAGCTCAACACCTTATATTAATCTCGGAGTCATCTCGAATTCACCTCGGAGCCACTTTAGAGTCATCTCAAATCTATCTCGGATTCATCTCGAAGTCACTTTAGAGTCATCTCAGTTCTACCTCGGATCCACCTTGAATTCACCTCAGAGTCATTTTGGATCCACCTCGAAAGCACGATATTTTTACCCCGAAGATATCTCGGATATACCTACGCACACAAGTTTAGACCAACGATATTTTTCACTAACATTTACGATGTTAGATTATGTGGCACTATTTAATTAGGTAAGATATATTATAGATATGATTGGATTCTGATTATGGTTATTAGTCAATACAAAAGAAGTTCATATTATAGTAGGATTCCTTAAAGGATGCCCTTGATGGGAGAAACTCTCATAATAACTTATCCTAAACACTCTGCTCTTGTGTATAAATAGACAGAACCTCTAAGGGTTATAGAGATACATCTCAACACAATTGAGAGATTAAAGTTTTTCTCTCAATCTCCCTAATCCATCAATCTAAGTGGTCTTGTGAAAGGATAGGAATAGAGGAGAAAGAATATCTAATTTCCTTACAGATTGATATCTCAGAAGATGATAGAGCGCTTGTAGATCAGATAAAGTTTATTCTTCTAAATAACAATAAAAGGTATGCATCGTAATATTGCTAGATCTAATTTTATTTTATTTCAATCCTAGTATAAAAGTTTTTTCACGCATAATTAAGATTTTATTCAATGATCATGGTGCAACAATGATCATCATCTATCTTGCTATGTATGGCCAGCGAATTTGCTAGCAGAAGAGGCTACATTGGGTTACGTGCACATTGCAACGCAATAAGCGACAACCGTACGCGGGCATCACTGCACCCATGTGGTGACCATACGCAGGCATCACCGCACCCATGTGGCGATCGCGCGCGGGTAGCATTGTGCCCATGCGACGGCCGCACATGGGCAGAACCCGCATCCATGCGGCGGCCACACGAGGGTAGGCTACATCCATGCGACGGCCATGGGCACGTAGGAGTCGTGTCTAAGCGGCAACCGTGCACGGGCACAAGCCACACCCAGGAGGTGGCCGTGCGTGAGCAGTAGCCGTGCATTGACGGTGGTCGCGCACGGGTAGGAACCGCGATAGTGGCTGCACGTGGACAAAGGCAGCGTCGTGGCAGCGATGGCCACACATGGGCAACGGCAGCGTTGCGACGACGATGGCCATGCGCGGGCAGAGGCTGCGCACGCGTAGGCGACGATGACATAGGTAGTAGGGTTTTTGACATATTTATAGTTTTACTCTTATGAAATTGAGAATTCTAATTTATATTCTTAATTATAAAATTGATAAATATGATTTATTATAATTGTGGTTGAATTTGATCATGATTATATTTTGGTTATTTGATTGGATTTAATTTTTGATTAAAAAAATTATAAATTATGGTTTACTTTTATAGTTTTCTCATATAACTTATTGATTATATTTTAATATGTGATAAATAAAATCTAATTATTATTCTTGGATATTCATTTGGTTATTCACATGTATATATTTGAAATTGTAAAATAATGTTTATCTTTCACATGAAGGCATGATTTATATATTATCATGATTATCATATGAGTTTTTTCTTTTATTGATTAATGCTGAATAATTATTATGGTTATTATTCTATTATTAAACTACTTCAACATAAATCAAGATAAATAAATTTATGAATATTATTTGTAATTTATCTTCATAAGTTTTTATTTGATTGATGGTTGTTAAATTAGCTTGGGATGGTAGATTTATGAGATGTGAATTACAATAAAGGTCTTATTATTTATAGAGTATTTTAAATTATATTTTATATTTTTATATTGGTCCTACAACCACTAAAGTGACCTGGACCAATAATCTATAAAATATATTATAAAATTAGTCTTAAATAATATTAAATAAAATAATATTCACAATGGCAACATGAATTAAGATAAAGAAATTTGATAAATATTATTTATAATTTATCTTCCTAACTTTTATCTAACCGGTAGCTACCAAATTAGTTTAGGATGATAGGTTTATGGAATATGGATTACAATAAAGTTCTTGTCATTGATGGGATATTTTAGATCGTATTTTATTTTTTTGTATTGGTCCTGCAGCCACCAAAGTAATCTAGACCAATAATATATAAAATAAATTATGGAATTAATTCTAAATGATATAAAATAAAATAAAATTCACAATAGCACATATAACTAGGAGATTTAGATAATCCCAAAAGAGAATATATTTCAAATAGTTATGTGATAGGATATGATGATACTATTTTGGATATCCTTGTAGTTTAGGATTGTATACCCAAAGGTATCAATACTATTCCACAAGGATAATATCAGTTCTCCATAAATGATCTTGAGTAAACACTAGATATGTCAATATAGATGATATCAATAGTTCATCATATTTTGAAAACTTAAATCATTAATGTTATATTATTATAGTGATACTTCCTTCTTTATATTTTTATAAATATCCTTATACTTTTTAAAATAAATGTTTGAGCATATATAAGTTTGAGTGAGTGAGACATTGATTATATTAATTAAATAGAACATAAACTTAATTACTGAAAGTTCTGTGAAATAAATAATTAAGATGACTTATCAGGAAATGAATGAAAGACTCAATTTTATGATATTTAGACTTCAATATAGTTTACAACTAGCGCTTGAGAATATCTAGGAATCAATTTAAATTTTTTAATAAGTCATTATCTGATACCTTAAATAATAGTATTTGAAGAATTCAAGATTATATCCTCAATATAAATGATAAAGCTATAAGCTAAAGACTCATAATATTTTGAGTATTACTCAGGAAGTTGGAAACACTAAAATAAGGATGAAGTGTAAGTCATCTGAGTTTATAATTACTATATAAACTTATAAAAAAATATCTTCACAATAAAGTGTTACTTATGTAGTAAAGAAAGTTATGTGAAGAAAAAAAGAAAACTATAAGATTTGATTTGAAATAAAAAGGCATAAATAAACCTTCGTACAGTTCAAATCAAATATTATAGAAATTATTTTTCTAATACTTGATGGATTAATTTGATACTTCAACATATGTTACCAATAATAGATATTTATTAAAATAAAAAAATAAAGAGAGATAAAATTAAAAGAGAATGAGATATTCATCATTATAAAAAATCATCTTAAAGTGAAAACAATATTAGTTTGTATTTATCACCTATATCTAAAGATGATTCATTTGATAAATCTTGAGGATCCATGCTGTGTTCTAATAATTCTACGAATTTGGGTTCTTTATCTAGAATTGTTAGAATATTATTTCCCTTTTGGTGGTTGTAAACTTACTATGATTCAATAAAAATTAACCTTTGAATTCTATATAATAGTCTATACAGAATTAATATGAATATTAAGTTTACAATGGTCCTATAATTAAATATTAAAATAAAATATAGTTTTATAAACTCTTTGAGATTATGCTTATATACGTGGGTCACTCTATGCTTTCGTCTCGTTAAAGAGAGATATTTTATCACCATATAAATAACCTATTGAGATATGATTATATATATCTAATTTATGTAAAGTGTATGACTGTTCACACTCTTGAAGCATACATAAATGAAATCGAGAGACAATTAGATAAAAAAATCAAGATCATCATATCTCACAAGGGTGATTAATTTTATAGTATTTATGATGAACCAAATTATAATTCTAATTCTTTTGCTAGATTCTTAGAAAAATAAAGTATATGTGTTTAATATGATTTACCAGATGTGTTACGGCAGAATATAATTGCTAAAAGATATATTCGTACCTTTATAGATATGGTTAGAAGCATTATAGGTATTCTTTTGTACATAAATCATTGTGAGAAGAAGCTCCAATGATAACTATGTATTTCTTGAATGGTGTTCTTGGTAAGTAAATTGCATAACTTCTTTTAAGTTATGAAATGATAGGAAACCTAATTTAAGATATTTAAGTATTTGAAATTGTGAGATAAGGATTTTTAACTCACATAAAAGAAAATTATATTTAATAACTATTTTTGAATATTTTATAATCTATTCAAAAAAGTTTAAAGGGGTATATATCTTATTGCTCTAATTATAGTATGAGGACAATTAAATCTGGTAATGTAAGATTCTTATAAAATAGCAAATCAGTGAGTGTGAAAATCTTGAAATTTAATTTTGATATAGAGGAGATATAAGTTAATACTCCTTTATTATTCAAAAAATTATTATTACTCAAATCATTAAATGATTTAATAAAAGTGAATAACAAAATAATATTACTAAACTCTCACATTATATTGATTTTATTGTTAATGGTCTTGTAAAATAATCATAATTGAACCTTGGGAATATCTCAAAGGGAAACGAATAATGTAATTTATAATAGGAAAGGAATTTTGTCACTTGTGATTACTATGTGACATATCTATAAGAATTATAGGAATCATAATAGATCCCTTATTGTTTTTACATGAAAAGTAATGATTCTGAAAAGTAATATGATGCAATAAAAGAAGAGTTAAAATCAATAATCAGAATAGTATATGATAAATTTATCGAATTATCCAATAATTATAAAAGATTATTATATAAATATAGCTCAAAGGACAATGCCGAACGATATAATGGTTAGACTTGTGGTTAAAAATTTTACTTATAAAGAATATATCGATCATAACGAGATATTTAGTTTTTAATAAACTTGTTAAGAATCGTCATGACATTAGTGACTCCTTGTGAGTTTAAGTTATATTATAATGATATAAAAACTTTTTTTTTTTAAGGATCTAGCTTTATATGAGTTACTCTAAATGATTTACAAAGAAAATGAAAGAAATATAAAATTTGATATGCAAATTTAGGAATTCGTTTATGACCTTAAACGGGCTTCAAGATAATGATATATAAAGGTTCTTGATATTATTTTTTTAATTTAAGGAAAATACTATTGATCATTATTTATATCAGTGCAAGCAAGTTTATTATATTGGTTTTATATATAGATAATATTTTATCATACCAATAGTAATCTTGGTTTATTATACTAAATTAAGAAATTTGTCATTATGAGTTTTAAGATGGTTGATATGAATGAGACATCTTATATTATTAATATTGAGTAATTTAATGATAGACTTTAATGATTGTGAAGATTGTCTTAGAAAGGATATATCAACCGAGTCTTGAAAATATTTAATATACAATTTTGTTTAGTAAATTATAAAAGCAAAATTTTAGTTAATATCAATTACCAAGTCGTTGATTTAATATCAATTAAAATAAGATTTAATATCAATTAGAGGGGTAATTTATTATTATTAATAATAGAAGTTGATTTTGTGGCATGCTTTGAGGTCATTGATCAAACTTTTTTACTATAAAATTTTATCTTAAGATTTGATATAGATAAACTCAATTGTCAAGTCGTTAAAGATATTTTGTGATATTGCAGTAGTTTTCTTCTGTAAAAATGACAATTATTGTTTCTTTATGCATTACGGTATAAAGTACTTGATGGTTAGAGAAGATGAGTCCAGAAATATCTAATATCAATTAATTACTTAAGTTCCACTGTATTGATTACTGATCTATTCACTTAGGACTTAAAGTCTAAAGTATTTTGAATGAACATATTCTTATAATTGGGTTTGTAAGCAACTAATAAAGGATATGGTGATGTATGTTTGAGTGGATACTATAATTGATATTATTGCTTATGTACTTAAAGTTATTTGTTTCTACTATCATATTCATAATTTTGTATGTATGGTTGAATGTGATGATAGGATTGTCTTAACAAAATAAATTATAGAAGTTATTTTGGACTATACTAGGAAATATTAACAGTGTTGTGGTACATAAAATGAAGTGTGACACTATTAACATACAACCACTATGACTCGTATTGTTAGTCAAACTTCATATAGTATTATTATATTTATTAGATTTATTAGTCTATTTTTAAAAATTTACGCGGGTGTATATAGTTTTTCTAAAATTTCATAATTCAATTGGGTTAAATTATTTTTAAATAAATTTTATTTATTTATTTATTTATTTTAGGTCTTTTTGTATTCACACTATTAACATACAACCACTATGACTCGTATTGTTAGTCAAACTTCATATAGTATTATTATATTTATTAGATTTATTAGTCTATTTTTAAAAATTTACGCGGGTGTATATAGTTTTTCTAAAATTTCATAATTCAATTGGGTTAAATTATTTTTAAATAAATTTTATTTATTTATTTATTTATTTTAGGTCTTTTTGTATTTTACCAATTAATGGGCAATGTAGGAGAATGTTAGATTATGTGACTTTATTTAATTAGGTAAGATGTATTATAGATATGATTGGATTATGATTATGATTATTGACTAATAGAAAAGAAGTTAATATGATTCCTTAAGGGATGCCCTTGATGGTAGGAATCCTCATAATAACTTATCCTAGATCTTTTACTGTTGCTTATAAATAAATAGAACCTCTAAGGGCTACAAAGACGCATCTCAACGTAGTTGATAGATTAAGGTTTTTCACTCAATCTCCCTAATTCATTAATCTAGGTGGTCTTACGAAAGGATAGAAAGAGAGAAGAATAAATGTCTAGTTTTTCTTGTAGATTGATATCTCAGATCCAACGATGGGGCGTATGTCGATCTGATAAGGTTTATTTTTCTGAATAATATATATATATATATATATATATATTATAATATTATTAGATCTAATTTTATTTGATTTAAATTCTGACATAAAAGTTTTTTTGCATTACAGATAGCATGATTAAAATTTTTGCTAACATACGAAACTTAAAAGGCCATGTTATCCATTCCATTCAATATTAATTCTCTTATTCACATTCCACATAATCCAAAGTTTTTGTTTGTTTTTATGGATTTTGTGCGTGTGAAATTAATATAAAAATAAAAAATATTTTTTTTAAAATAAAAATAATAATAATAATATAACTTTAAGATTTGCATGGGTTCATGTGAAATAGTTATGAAAAAATTGATAATTTTAGAAAGTAATTGGTATCATTTGTAAACTAATGCCTTCAAATGATGTTATAATTATGCATGTAAATAAAAATGAGATAAATTTGAGCAGAAACACACTAAAAGGTGAAGGATATAGCAAACTATAATTGGATATAAATAGTTGTCGTCATCTCCACTGGAATGATCTTTTTAATTAAAAACAACCTTAAATAAATCTAGTCATCATCCTATCATGATCCAAATGGAATAGTTGATCGATTAATCGAGCTTGAATTATTAGTCTAAAATTTGGAGGCTAAGTTACTCTAATGTGATTCATGTGAGGCATAGTAATTCTAAGTTGTGATGTCGAAATAATTATTTTATTAGATTGAATCTATTTATTAGGACTAATGCAATAATATAATAGACTTATTAATTTTATTGAATCTGAACAATACGTCCAAAATTCTTATACTCAAGAAGATTAAGTGCTCAAAGTTTTTCTCATTTTGTGAGACTTAAATTAATGTATTATATATATATATATATATATATATATATATATATATATATATAATATTGTGCGCTCGCAATAGCTCAAAAACCATAGTGATGATGGATTATTAGTCCAATATGATGTGTAATCTTAAATTACGGCCCACTAAGCCCATTTAGGCCCATTGGTTTGTGTACGCAAACTCTAAGCTGTCATCCCCGATGGGAATTAGGGGAAAGATTTCCCGACTCCCCCCCCCCCCTCTTCCACATAAAGAAACCCTAGAAGGATACTAATCTCCCAATCTGATCCCAAATTGTCCGTCGACCGCACCTTCTCCTCGATTCTGGGCTTCCCGGTGATCTAATTCGAGCTACGTCGGGAGATGGCTCACGGCGGCTACGCCCGGCGTCGGCTCGAGGAGCGGAGGCCCCTGGGACGGCGGTCCAAGGGGTTGGGGCTGGACAAGAGGCGAAAGAAGTCCAAGAGCGTCTCCGTCAAGAACCAGATTCGGTCCACCGAGCGCTTGCTTCGTAAGGTGAAGCTCTTACTTGTTACTGGAGCAAAAAATGATCTTGTTTTGCTCGTTGTTGTGGGGCAATTTGTTTTGGCGGTATGAGTTATTGTGCTGCTATCGTGAGATGAAGATTCTGAGACAAAGGAACCGAGTTTAGTTATTTTGGATGGGATAAGAGGATTATAGATTACACGTTGTGCCCCTGCTTTTCTTCTACTAGAGGCATTTGCAGTCTTTGATTACTGTGAACATCAAGCTAAGATGTTACAAATACTGTTGTGATGATTTTGGAAGGGTTCCAGATGTCCTTAGTAACCTATTGTATCATATATTACATCAAACAAGTGTATAAAAGGTTTTATGGCCATGATCGAGTTTGACTTCCAGTATTTCATGTGCCTTCTGAATTTTTTGTTGTCACGACTTGGAAACGTGGTTTGATTTGGAACAATTCTAGCAGCGATTTTGTCCTAGGACAGCAGTATTGGGAAATTTTGTTTTTATTATAACCCAGTATACATTTCACCATAATATTAAATATGTTATTCGTAACCCTCTCTTAATCCTACATGGGTAGGAGTCCACTGGGCAGTGGCAGCCCCTATACAATGGTTATTAGGGGATGCCCATTATACTCTTTTTAAGCCTTTAAACCATGGTGTTGCAGCCTTTTTTCAATGTTTGATCATAGCAGTATGTGTAATTTGGCCACCGTGTTATGATGATTTGGTTCTGTTTTTGTTCTCATTTGAAGCCGGTAGCCACTTTTTGATTGATATGCATAGCCTCATTACTTTGTTCACTAAATTATCACAGAGTTGATATTAAACTACTTTTGCAATAAACAATATACCATTGAATCAATGAAAGAAAGAGATGAAGCCTTAATTAGAATACAAGTTAAATATTATAGGGTTGGTTCTTCTTTTGCATTGTCAATCTTTAAATAATAAGCATTATGTGATGTAGATTATGATCATTATTTCCATATATATACCCATGATAATTTACATTCGTTTCAGGTAATTTTTCTTTACAATTTCAGATTGTGCTCTTGAGGTAGTTTATTTGAAATAAAAGCCACAGTGTCTAGTTGCTACTGCTCATGTAGAAGAAGGTCCTTTACATGTCTGTGATACATCCTTCATGTTCTCTTGGGTGATGCTTCTAACTCACCGACTGTTTCTAGGACCTGCCTAATGAAGTCAGGCGGGCTCAGGAGCAGAAGCTGAACGAACTTAAAAAGCAGCAGGAACTTCAAACGCGCCTGGCATTAGAACATAAGATACGTTTGAGGGACAGAAAGATCAAATTTTTTGGTATGTTAATCTCGTTACGTGATTTCCTGCTTGCTGACTGTGATGTTTCCTATCTTCTCTGTTTATCTGACTATGATATTTAAATTAGAGAGAAGAAAGATAGAAAGGATGATAAGGAGGCTTGAGAAGCAACAACGTGCATCATCTGATCATGTCTCAGATGAAAGAATTTTGGATCAACTTTCTAAATTAAAAGAAGATCTAAATTATGTCCGGGTAAGTTATGGCTTCTTTGTTGATGTAACTCACTGAACTTTCATGTACTTGTTTCTGTTTGCTAGCTAGTTGTGGTATCGAACGGATTTAGAACATTAGTTGATAGGGTACGAATATCATTTATCTGTCCTTGTGAAGTTATGTATTTGTATTGAACAGTGTTATGAAGAGTTGCTTTATTTATCTCTGAGCGGAAAACATCTTGACAGATGACATAATATTAATTGTCTTTTCTAATGCAGTTCTTTCCAAAGACTGAAAAATATGTCTCATTGTTTGCCGGTGGAGATAATCCAGATACTGTTGATAAGAGAAATAAATTACGTGATCAGATTAAAGCCAATCTCATAGCAGCTGCTGCCAATGGAAAAGATTTAGAAGGTTCTGGTATTCTTACTATGTGGTTATTTAGTAGTTACCCACTTAGGTTGCAAAGCTGCACTTCTAGTTTTTCCAGATGCAAAAACGTACTTTCAGTTTCTGTTATGATATTGTAGAAAAAAAATTCAGAATTTTGTTATGCATCCATCGCTTGATGTTCTGCACCTATTTCATGCCCAAATTTTTGGTCTTGTTGACATAGCAGAAACAGCAAGCGATGATGATGCTTTAGATGTGAGTGAAGATGATTTCTTTTTGAGTGGAAGCTCAAGCGATGAAGCAGAGGCAGATGATGAATGGACAGATAAAAGTACTAGGTATGTATTCTGTATATGGAATAAACAGTTTCAAATTTATGTTTCCTGGTCATTAATATAGGGTAGGTAGTTCTGATTCTTCCTTTAAGTGCTGGTTCATTTGTCAAATTTAATTCATAGTCTTGTGTGCGATGGGAACATACTGATTGTTCTTGTGAAAAAGGTTCTCTTCCAAGTGTTATCTTGTTTCATTCTGCTAGATTTAATTGTATATCTTGTGTTCAACTCTCTGCCTCGTTTGGCTTTAGGTTGACACCAATGATAAACACAGGGCAGACAAGTGAAAATTTCCCCGTATTTTATGATTGTTCGGTGAAAATCTGGTTTAAGTGGGTTAAATAGCTGCATTTTTTGACAATTATCTTTTTACCTGTATCATGACATATAAAAGTGCTGTAGTATGCTGCATATGCTTGCAATGTCATTCTTTCTACACTTGCAAGCATATGAAAGAAACATAAAGTAGCTTCTTTAATACTCACTTTGGAGTTTGTGTTGATAAAACTCCTCTTCTATCTCTTCCCAGCTTTGCACTTAAAACTTGCTGATTGCTAGAATTTTCTGATATATGCTATTTTTTAAAAAAAACCCACCAATAATGTAAAGGACATTGTTAATTTTGAACTGCTGAATCAATCTATGGTAAGACTAACGATAAGTTCCTTTGCTACAAACCTAAATATACTGTAATATAAACTAAGTTTTGATATATTCTAGAGTGCTTTTGTGGTTTCAAGCTTGTTGAACATGCAAATTGGGAAATTGATTCTGATAGATAGTACATCAGGCTACAAGGTTACTAACACATGACCTGAACCGTTGTGTTTTTACATTTTATCGTGTTATCAAACAGCATAGCAATTTTAGATATGTCAATTTGTACACTGGTTCTTATGCGGTAGTTCATGACGTACATAACCAACACTTGATGTGGTACCTAGAGAATTATTTTACTTCATAAAAATTAATTCCTTCTGTCTATTTTTAACATCCAAAATCAAGAACATCTTAAATGTTGACTGTCTTGTTACTGACATGGGAGAGTTTTCTGCCATATTTGCAGGGAACCAGCTTCAAGTGCTTCTGGCAAAGCAACATCTGGCATGTCTAGTGATGAAAGAAATCAGGTTGTCTTTGCTGCTAGTGCGCTACAATCAGCTTCTCGTCTTTTTCCCTTCAAATATTTTAACTTGACATGGTCTCTGCAATCCATCCTTACAGAGACAGATGTCTGCACGAGTTCTCATGCCACCACCTCGTTCATTGCCACCAAGAAGAAGCCGACCCGTTGAAAACGTTGAGATATCTACATCTAGCAACGCATCAAATAGTGGTAGTGGCCCTTCCTCCAGAAACACAAGATTTGTAAATGAAGCGAGAGGTCATCACAGCAACCTGAGCTCAAACTCAGATGCTCATAAACCACGTCGAAAAAGGAGGCCGAAGAAGAAAAAGCAGGTTGGCATTTAGTGTCTGTGGATGTTAAGTTTTTGTGTGATTCATTAACTAGGAGTTTAATATTTGAAGACATTGCTTCATCCTAATATGACCGTGAAACCTTTTATTAGATCCAGTTATTTGCTGAAATAGCAACATCACTTATTCCCTAATTTGTATCGATGAAGAACTAAATGCAATCACTGCAATATCGCCGCATAAAATATCACAAACTTATCTAACCATCTCTTGTTGTGCTTTGATCAGTTCATATGTCATTTGTATTAACTGAATTGGACTTCTCAAATCATATTTTATGGTCATTCTTTGTAGTGGATAGAGTAGGCCTTTGGTCTTTGAGATGAGAAAACCTTTAGCAAAGTGCAATAGGATAATAGAAAACATCTCATTTGGTATAAAGTTGTTTGTTGGGTTGATAAAAAAATCTTCCTTCTATGTCAAAGTGTATTTTATTCCTAAGGTTCTAAATGAATATCCATGTCTTACAAATGTCTTTCTGGTGAAAATATCCAAGCCATCAGATAAGTTCTTATCACATTTATGGAATGTATGTTTTAACTGTTCAAGTTTTTGAATGGATCTTTTAACATTCAAGAAAATATAACTCTGCACAGTCCTTAGCTTGAAAAGTTCAATTGTCTTGGAGGACAGAAGAAGAATTTTGCATATGTATTTTGAGCATCCGAATTAATTTCCTTCACCTCCAGCGAGTTGGGATCATGTGCTACGTTTTCTTGCTTGTTTTACGCATTGTTATAGCTGCTAGTCCATGAATCACTTTCTACCTTTTAACAAAATCCTTAATTTGGTCTTTTTCTTTTTCAGGCATGATGTTACTGTCGTGAACAGTGATGGGGCTGATGTTCATGAGCTACAAGCAGTATACTGGAATTTAGTGGATCTACCACTTGTCATCAGAAAGAACATTGTGTCTCTTCATACTGTCTTGGTTTGCTATTTTTAAGTTGTGTTATACTCTGCGTGCTCTGCGTGCCCATATTATTAGGAATTGTTCCTCACGATTCTCTGTCACAATTGTTGCTTTATGGAGATGGTAAGCTGTAATGCCATATGGCCAACCTTTTTCTTTTTTTCTTTTGCGGGTAAGCAGAGATGGAAGAAAGAATATTCCTGTAATGTTGAATTTTGATTAAGCGAGTGTCGTTGAAATGAACATGAACTGCAAGCTTATATGGTTCACGCTACTGCTTTGGAGCATGAAGCAAATTCTTCAGCTTTGAGATCATTATGTTTTTCTTCTGTCTAATGCAGTATAGGATGAGAAGGAACTGATTGGATCTTTTCAGAGACCTGTGAACTTGGTGTTTTGATTTGTGCACGCTGTCGAATGTGATCTTTGTTTCCATTCTGCAAGTTGATCAGTATACAGCGACCAGCATAGTAGAATTCGGCTTCATGAATCTTCATGACCCATCTGGTTTGCTGCTGACTCGAAGGGAAGGAGTGCTATCTTAGTTTGCATGAATAGCAAGATGGTAGTAGTGTTCAAGATCGGATGCGTATGGCACAATTTACCATTGAAGTGCATTATTATTATGTGTGGATTGCACAAATCTAAACGGTTTGTCGGATCTGAGGTTAAATCTCGATTTAGAAAAATAATAGTTGTTTCTCATTTACATGGCCAAAAAAGGAGCAGTAAAATCAAATACGTCAGCATAGCTGTTGACCCGTGAATCCGACAAAATTGTTTCTGACTCGAGTGATTAAGAAGGGGCGTTGATTGGTGGTGGCGGCCCGCAAGGTAGCAGACATGGTCCTCCTTATGTTCCCTGTCCTGGCTGTTCATGTGGCAGTGACAGGTCCCTTTCCAAGGACGCACACCGGTGTATCATATTGTGGAATCCAACCACTGTTGCCGATAAGGCGGATCGAGTCAATCCTCCCACCATCCTTGTTCTTCGCATTCATGTTCCTGATGCGAGTTGTCGGGCATTTCTCCCTTTTCCTTCCACCCTTACAACTTGGCCTTCTTTTCTGCATCTTGTCAGCCACCAAACCTTCATCTTCCTCTTCCACTTTCGCTAACATTCGAGGAGGGAAGACAAATAATGGCTGCGATCTCTTTGGTGTTGTTGCCCGCTTGATTTTTGTTGTTTTTTCTACCTTTCTTTTCCTGGATTTATGAGAATGTTTTCATACTTCCGATCAAACCATAAAATAACTTGTGAATCTCTTTATACATTTCCAAGAGAACACAGAAGCATAAATTTAATTTCCTTTGTACAACATACCGATCTCTCTCTCTCTCTCTCTCGCACACACACACAGAGACACACAAATATATACACCGCTTGATCCGTCTCATCTTGGCGTCTTCGCTTTTCCCTTCTTCCATCCTTGAGGAACTTGGCTGTTCTCGTCACTGACTCGATCCCAGGCCTCTAATGGCTTCAACTCCTCTTATTATCCTCAGCTTTTTGCAAGAGGATGTGAACATCCTATAATCACACAAACATCAATATTAACATCTACTTATACTCATGAATCTTGAGATGAACAAGAGACTTGGATGCTTACTCCCATGGCACATCTCCAACCAGCATCAAGTCCCCATCTTTGTCTTCATAGGTGATGGCGTACTCGGATCCTTTGCAACCTTCGAAGCACTTGAACATGTCCTCCAACGCCTCTCTGAGTTCCTTGTACCCCTTGTACACCTCGAGATCGATCTTCCTCAAGTAAGGAGCGCCATCCATGCTCACCTTCACGTACAGTCCGGCGGCCTCCGCCGTCGCCTTCATCGCCTGGAAGCTGTTCTTCCTGTACGACCGGATCGGCGGCCACCCGACGACTTGTGCCCTGTCATAACAGCACAACACTGTCAGTAAATGATCTCAACCTGGTAAACACCATGACCTCCTTCCTTCCAAGCTTACTTGGTCGCTCGTGTGGACGTGGCTCGGCCGCCCTCCGAAGTCTCACGCCGGGCTGCCCTGTCCTCGTCGAGCGAGCGTTTGGTAGGCCTCGCGGTCGTCGTCGTCGTCGGCAGCGGCTTCTCCGGTGGGTGGCTACCAGGGAGACCGAGCCTCAGCTCTGTCGCCTTGAGGGCGTCCATGTCTGCATAGCCCACTCCACCGTCCATTTCCTTCTTCCTCTCTCTTTACTCTGATAAGTCAGAAGATCTTCTCTGCTCGACCGAGGAAGACCTTGTTTGCTCGAGGAAGGTGGCCGAGGAATCTCCGGTGAGAGAAAAAGGTGTTTGCTGTGGAGGTGGGTGGGTTGCTTTATAGCCTAAATGGGATGGGAAAGCAACAATTTTGAGACCGGGGGTGAAGCCATCCCAAAGCTCTTCTAATCTCACCGCATGAGACTGGACACGAGGACCCATTGATGTGTATTGCTCAGTTAAACGTATGAATACATGTATGTATACATACATGCTAATCTCTCTCTACAGCCACTACCCAAATCCATAACTTCTACTCTCGCATTTGACTCCCACCAATTCAATCTGTTTGCTCGAGTATACATATCATCCCACCGCCGGGCTGTTCTACACTTTGATGCATGCTTTTATCTGCTCTATCTTCGTAACCTTTTCTTCTTTCTAATTCTATCCGCAGATTGGAAAGGTCCGATAGACGCAACATCACATCACGCATGCATGTTGATGACTGGTACAATGGAGCGATCAGCAGCGTGTGCATGTTTAAGATGATGTAGAGATGAATGGTCTGCATAGTTCCTACGAGTAAGCTTTCTGCCACAAAGCAGAAATGCAATACCGATGCGGACATGTACGATCATGCCCAACAGATGATCGACACAGAATACAATTTGTCGTCATCCACACGAAGCGTAACTCGACGCAATCAATCCAATCCAGCTCATTTGAAAGAGAGATACAATGAAGCAAATTGGCCTTTTCTCGAGGCGGTGAAAGAGCCACTCACCATCTCATTCAACGCTTCTTGTGTCACATTTCTTTACGCCATAACTGCAGTTGAATGCCTCTCGCTTTCTCTCGCCGAACGTGTCCTCCAGCTGCTGTGATCATTTCAGCTGAGGTTCCACCACTCTGAAACGAGATAGGGATCAGGATCATACCGTCTGTCCACAGTTATGACAGGCGAGGCTTCATCTCTATCTCAATAGCTTCGATGCTTTGGACATTTCTACCACCACTGTATCGTGTACTTTCTAAGCCAAGAAGCATCCAAGAAGGAGAGGAACGTGTCACCATGCAGGCCACGAGAAGCAGCAATGGCCAGATGTAGAAGATGAAGCGAGGCAAGACCAGATGTGTACGGGGGAATGGGCTCTCGGAGCCACAGGGAGGGACATGGAGCATCATGTCAACATACACGTGTGCTGTCCTTTGGAGTCTTCTCCGTGTGATTGGTGGGGCTGTTGGGGCACCACACGAAGCTGTGGCCAGCGTCCCAATCCTTGTTTGGAGTAGAAGGGAAGTCCACCTGAAGGGGACACGCGAAGTCTCTTGCAGGAATTCAGTTGCTGCTGTCCATGACTTGTTTGCCCGGTGCAATAAACAACTGCTTCTTCTTCTTCTTCTTCTTCTTCTTCTTCTTCTTCTTCTTCTTTGATGTTTTACTGTGAGACTAAGGATGAAGTCTCGGATCCTTCGCGCTGCTTTCCTGATCTTGTACTTGTTTATTTGCTTGCAGCATTAAATGAAGAAGGTGTTGTTTTCTGGTGCATACATGGATGTCTTTCGGCAGCTGTAGTTCAAGGTACTGTCTGCTAAAGCATGCATTGCCTAACCCTAACAAAGGAAAGAGAGAGACACACGACTCTCTTCTGCATCAAACCTTTAAGTAGATTCAAGAGAAGAAGAAGAAGAAGAAGCATCGGAGTTGCGGCTTTAAATAAGAGGATGTGGCAACGAGACTGACATGCTGAAGACCTAATGAACTTTTGTTACAGAGAACCTATCGATTCATTGGCCATTGTAGTCACCGATCCCACACACAACTTTATGTGGAACAGCACCCACATGACACTGTCTGTAAATAAACAACCCTCCTCATGCAATGTAGTGCATAATTCCACGAACAAATACCGCACCCCTCCTCTTCAACATCCTGAATGTTTCCATCCTTCATTTTCAATGCAATCAAGTCCACTCATATATATTTATATATATATATAATTTGTATTCTCGAATTAGCTCAATATTTCCTCAAAAGACAAGCAGATCGATGAAGGCAAAGTGTTGGTGTTTAGTTAATAGAGTTTGACCTGTCTGGGGTGAGACACGGTTCACATGGATGCGGGTTCGAGGCAACCCGAGGGGACACATGGAATCTCCCAGCACATGCGCCCGGGGCTGACCCACCGCCGGCGGTTTGGGCCCCACCCGCGTCCGCCTACCGGTGGCCTGGACGCCATCCTGGCTGTCCGTTTGACGGCGCCGAACTGTGCCAGCCGTCCGATGCAGGCCGAAATCCGTGTGGGGCCCTCTGTCCAGCTACGCAGGCACGATAACGAGAGCCTCTTGTCAGGGATGCTTCTCATACTCCGTGTTGTACTACCCGACAGAACACTATATTTTCTATTGCAGCAATCCGTGGGCCCGAAGTTGAGGAAGGTATGTGACCCGGGTTTGGCGTTAGTGCGTAGGACAGTGTATTACTTTTGCTTTTGGCTCCCGACAAAGCCTGTAATTGGTGTTCACGTGTCGTAATCCCAATGGGTCGGACGAAGCGACCATGTCCATGTATACGCACTTGTAGCGAACAGGATCCTCCCCCTCCATCCATCTCCTCTCTCTCTCTCTCTCTCTCTCCCTCTCTCAATATATTGTTCTCTTGGCGGTAAGCGAAGAAGACGAAGAAGAAGAAGAAGAAGGTGATAGTGCCAGAGATAGTTGGAACATGGCGAGTGGGTTGGGGTTGGAGGAGACCGAGCTGCGGCTGGGGTTACCAGGTGGCGGCGGAGGAGGAGACGCCGAGGCCGTGAAGAATTCCGGCAAAAGAGGGTTCGCAGAGACCGTCGACCTAAAGCTTCAGCTTCAGACTCCGGTGGACGTGAAGGAAGCGGTGGCGGAGGCCGCGTCGGAGAAAGTGAAACGGTCGGTGAGCCAGAAAAGCCTCGTTTCCTGTGGCAGTGACCCCGAGAAGCCATCTGCTCCCAAGTATACCTCTCGATTCCCTTCTCTCTGTTGCATCCTTCAGGCTTTGTTTTGGTAGAGTTAAATGGTTTCATGATATCCTTCTCTGTGTTCATCTTCTTAGACAGTGAGGAACAATACTACACAGAATTTGCTTTTTCTAGATAGAGAAAAATATTGGTGTAGCTATTCTTCTATGACATTTGATTTCTATAAACTAGAAGAAAAGTAACAAAGAGTTCCATCTTCAAGAATTTTCTTTTATGAAGCAAACCGATCATGCACCTCTATGATCTCTGTCTCTTTCTTGATATATTTCATTTTCATACAAACAAGCACATGCTAGTGGTGTGTATGACTGTATATAATCTTCTTCTTCTTCTTCTTCAAATATGAGTTGCTTTTGATGCTCTTAAAGCATCCAATCTACCTTGTAAAACAAGAAGATAATCCAAGTTTCAGTCTGATCAAACGAGCATCTCACACAGATCCTTACAGAATAATATTCTCGTTATTTTTTCTTCTAGACGAAAGAAATCTTTTCCTTGATTTTTCTACAAGAAAACGCCATTAAAGAACAGAGGAATGTTGTCATCTACTTTATCTAACAAAGTTGGAACAAAAGCAGTGGAAGCTGCGGTGAGAGAGTATATACCGTATGCATGCACATGCGATGGATTCCTTTAATTCTCAGCTTTTTCCTGGCAGATCTGCCATGACTGGTTATTATAATCCACTGCGTTCAACATCAGGGCGCAGGTTGTGGGCTGGCCACCGGTTAGATCATTCAGGAAGAACATTCTTTCTGTCAACTCCGAGAAAGGAAGCAAAGAGGAGGGCGAGAAGTCCAGCATCTCGGCCGCCTTCGTGAAGGTTAGCATGGATGGCGCCCCGTACCTGCGCAAGGTGGACCTGAAGATGTACAGAAGCTACCAAGAGCTCTTCATGGCCTTGCAGAAGATGTTCATCTCCTTCACTGGCGGTGAGTTGAGCGACAACTGTAGGTGATACCTAATCTACATGCATGCATGTATCCATGTCAGGGAAGCATGATGTGCCAGACACACCATGTGAATGGCAGTACATATCGCACCCCACCTGCAACTGTTAATGCCAGAACAGTATTCATGCAAGCCAACATGGCAACATGCATGAACTTACAGTTCATCTGAATATATTATTCTCTGTTCCAAGTCTAGATTCATCTCCACTTCAGTTTCAATCGTAGTGAGACATCAGCATGTGCCCACTAAGAACACAGAGTAAGATGTTACGTCCAAATAAAAGGAAATAGTTTATATTATGAGTTACATCGACTTTTATCTTCTGTATTTGCAAGATAGAGAGATAGAGTTGATGCCTGCTGTTCAATATCTAGGAAACTATGGCTCTCAGGGATTGAGTGGGAGGGACTTCATGAACGAGAGCAAGGTGATGGATCTTCTGAATGGATCCGAGTATGTGCCGACCTACGAAGACAAAGATGGTGACTGGATGCTTGTTGGGGATGTTCCATGGGAGTAAGCTTCTCTAGCTAGTTATGATTGATATTGTCCCTTCATACTCTTCAAGCTATGCAAGTAAACTCGCATCACCAACTCCATTTCCAAAACAAATCCAGGATGTTTGTGGACTCATGCAAGCGTCTGAGGATAATGAAGGGATCAGAAGCCATCGGACTCGGTCAGTATCCTTCACATGCATGCATTTCCTTCGTCGAGAAACCCTATCCCTAAATTAGCTGTTTCTTCCTCGTTATCAAGAGAAGCAGATGCTTTTTCTAATGCTTCTCTCCTAATTTTACAGCACCAAAAGCCATGGAGAAATGCAAGAACAGAAGCTGAAGATAATACCCCCACAGCAGACATCTCTCTGGTCATCTACATGTGTATTGTGCTGCTTCCATATATGTATGTATGTTAGCTATATACTTTTGTTTGTATAATTTCTTGCTGGTGTATGGACAGAAAGCAATGTTACTTTAAGATTTCCGTCTAATAGTGTGTTTGATTCACTCTACAATATACTACTATTGTATGCAACTCGTGAATTTGCTCCTCGAGTTAAAGTAGGGACTAATGATGAGATTCTCATGGTTTGGTTTCCTCCTCATTAAATCCACAGCCACGTCCATGTGCATATATAATGGTGGAACAGCTCTCTAAGCATTGTTTTCTGCAGGCTTTACTGTTCTTTTAGAGCTCATTTATTGAGTAGTTGTTGGTGCTCATCATTAAGGTAATTAAAGAACACAGGGCTTTCGCTGCATGGAAGCTTCTGAAAGCAATCAAAATAGTGTCTCCAACGATTCATTGCTGTGGATTATTAGATCATTCAACCCCAAAGCTCTTGTGGAAGAATTCTTTACCTTTGTACTCAAGAACTCTTTGCCATGATGAGTTCTCGTGCCACAAGGTTAAGTTGTAGCTTATTATTGATGCGAAACTGATCATTCTCACTTGTTAGACACTAATCAGCATCCACATCTTGATAGTTGCTGGTCAACTACTTGCATTGCTGCTTCATTACAGATTATCGAGTCGTTGCGACCGTCGAAAACGATTAATCATATACTGATTACTCAACTTAAACCAACAGCTTCGACATCAATGATGAAGTGGCCCCTTTTGCGCTGGTCACAAAGAGAGTCATGCATGTTGGGTTGACCCCAGTCAACTTCTTGAAGCCATCAACATTGGTAGTGATCAAGAATCACTTTGGCCCCAAATCTTAATTGTTTTGCTTAAATGTGTAGTGGTTAGTCCACTTGAGCTGCCTCACTCTTGAGAGGATATATAATTGTATTCATGAACCAGCAAAAAGACTCGATTTAGGTTTAGATTTCTCTCTGTGTGCCAAAGACATTCTGTATCTAAAAAGGTGCAGACGTGCAAGAATTTTCCCCTCACTCATATTAGTCTTAAAAAATAAATAGTAATTTTTCTTTTGAGGGTATCCAATCATATTGAACAAGAAGAAGGTGGAGTTTTGTGGGAGGGAGAAAAAGAATTAAAAAATTAAATAAAAAAAATCAAACATCGATTATAAGATCTTAAGTTATTCCCATTTAGGTATAAATCTTCTTGTACACCATGATGAAGAATAAAATAAAGTATGACATATTATTAGATTATCTTTCCAAAGAATCTCTTATCATCTCCCAACTCGAGTCTCTAAAAGTTTATATTAAATCTAATATTTGACAAATTTAGTTAATTTTTTTCCGCAACCCGATTTTGATAATCGTATCGTGGACATCAGTATATAACACAAAGATTTGGGAAAGAAAAGAAAAAAGAAAAAACAGTGTGATTGTGAAAACATAATGCAACCAAATGAGAGAATTGACGGATGTACACGTACTAAAGTTGAGTCGGTGTAATTGCTTATGTGATGTGTAATTATTTATACATCTATTATATATATATATATATATATATATATATATATATATATATATATATATATATATATATATATATATAAAGAGATAAAATCAAATAAACTCCTCTGTCCATAATATAACACAAAGATTGGCGAAAGAAAGATTGATTGTGAAAACTTAATGCAACCAAATGAGAAAGTTTGACGGATGTACGTATAAGAAAGACGAGCCGATGCTCGGGGACATCAACTTGACTTCACGACGCCACACACGACTGACATGGATGGAGCAGCGTATATAGCCAAGTCCTTATTTATTGGAGCAGCGTATATAGCCAAGTCCTTATTTATTGGAGCAGCACCAGGAGCTGCCGCCCTAATCGCCAAGCTGCAGGTAGACCCCAATCTCATTAATCCAAGGACCTGCTAATTAAGCCTCTCGCCATGGTGGAGTTGATTTGGCTGGCTGTACGTTCTTTCACCGAGGCGGATGATGAGAATAATGGAGGTGAGACGAGGCGTCTTTATAGAACAACGTGAGCACTTGTACTTGAATCAGCTAATGAAGTAGCTCACCAATTTAATGAAGATTATATATATATATATATATATATATATATATATATATATATATATATATATAATGTATGAACCTCATCAATCTTAAAAGACTTCCTCCTCTTTTGGATATTTTATAAATATTTAAAATATGCATTAAGAGTTCAATGTATATTTTATAAATTGACGCTTAATAAATATTTTAAGATTGCATTGATTGATTGCTATTTTGTAAATGCTCAAATATTAATATTGCTTCTAGTATTAACATTTGAAATGTTAATATTAAAATTTTAAAATACCATTTGATATCATCTAAAATCATAATATCGTCAACATGATTTAGCGAGAAATCAACAGGACATATATATTTTATAAGTTAAAATTTTATTTTATTTATTTTTTAAAATAATATATATAATTATATTGTTTATTTATTATATATCTAATCCATATGATTTTTTTGTAAGATTATATATATGTATATATAATATACTTATTAATATAAAAAATGTGCTATTATTTTTAAATAAATATTAAATTTATTAGAATCCATACAATTCCTCCCTCACGTTTGATAATGAACACTAAAAGTAGTATTTTTGGGTTAATTATTCTTTATGACCAGACATATAAATCTCATGTTTATATGGCATTATCACTGCATCCTACTTTGCTATGACATCAGATTTCTGATACTATTGTGTTAAACTAACTTAAATCATATTTTAATGTACTCATAATAAAAAAAAAGAAGAGACAACAATATAATCCAATCAAAGCTTCCAAATTGGTCGATCCAAAGTTCTACGAATCCGACACTTAACTAAATCCCCAATTTTAACACCGATCCTAAATAGGCATAAACATTCCCCCTACCATCTCTACGCACACCACGAATCTTAAAGCAGGCCCGCTCCTCCCATGCCCCAACTGCGCCAGCTTTGGCCGCTTGACCCAATGCAGGATTTAGCTTTCCCCATGCACGCAAAAGCTGCTTAGTTCACCCACGAGGAAGGCCCCACATGCGGTGTGAGCCATGAAGCGTGAATCCTGACTTTAAAGGCACAGCTGGTCGGGCCTTCCTCTAACTCCACCGTTCTCGATCGAGAGCCCTTTCTGTCTCCTCGCCTTCAAAAGCCGCCGTCGCCACGGGCTCGCACACATCCGAAGCGGGCGGTGATGGCTGTAGCTCCCAACATTTCCTTCTCCCTTCTCCCAGCGCGGGTGTCTCGCGGCGCCTCCCTCGTTCGCCCCTCCTGTAAACCCATATCTTTGCGCAAATCCTTCTCGCCCATGGCTTCTCTCAGCGTTGCGCCGGCCCCGGGCATCTCCGAGACCCTGTCCCGGTTGAAGGAGCAAGGAAAGGTAACCGCCGTGAACTCCACTCCCGTTCTTGTACCGGTTCTAGTTCTGAGGTCTCGCGCTCATTGTTTTCTTGATCACTCGTGTGTTTCTCGTGCCACATTAGGCGGGTTTCGTTCGTTTATATTCTGCTTCTCAGTTTTGTGAAGCAAAGATTGAATCTTGGTGAACTTTCTTTGATTTGTTTTTGTTGGGTGTTGCGGCGCAAATCTAATTAGGGTCAAGAAATATTATGATTTCGTTACCCGGTTCTTGTCCTGTAGCCTCGGGCTCTCTGTTTCTTGATCGCTCGTATGTTCCTAGTGCCACATTTGGTGGGTTTGGTTCGTTTATATGTTTTTTCTCAGTTTAGTGAATTAGAGATTGAATCTTGACCGACTTAGACGTGTATTATGCTCGGAGTTCGAATATCCCTGTTTCTTTTCCTTCTTTTGCTTTCGCTGAGTGTTGCAGCGGAAGTCGAATTAGGGTCAAGATATATTATATTTACTTTTTTGATCGGCAGAAACGAGAATCTCGGGGAAACTTGGCCTTCAATTTGGAAACTAGAGTAGTTGGTGTTGGAGTAAAAGAAAAAGGATTTTGGAAAGAATCGAAATGCCCTCGTATTTGTTATTATTCAATCTGATGTTTACATGCTGCTTCCTCCTCATATTTTCCTATTTTTATTTCTTCTTTTTCCTGATTAACATTCTTCTCTGTTGCCTCCGTTTATATTTTGAGTACTCTCTTATTGAAGTTTATTATCTAGATTGTGAAATGCTGAAAATCATGCCCCTTTAAGCAGATTATTAAACAAACCCTTTAAAACCAATTGCCAATTTAAAAATATTGATAACACTATGCACAATACATCTCCTTCGGTCAAATTTTCAGCTTAAATATCGAGGCGTCACTTATTTCTTGTGTTTGAGTCTCCATGTAGATGATTTTGGAGTTGAGTTTAATTTGTATTTTTAATGTTGATCTTTTTCAAATCTTGTTGATGATCAATCTGTCTTCATTTGTTCTTTTCGTTTTTATAAATTTATATCATTTATAATTATTTATAGTTATTCATTTAATTTAGACACTGGAATCACTAGTCACTTATGTAAAGAGGGGAAACATGTGCACACAAAGCAAAATTTAAATATATTACATAGAAAACGTATGAGATACAAATAATTATTCAGTGATAAGGAGGACTTTAAATACATTATCGTATGTCATGACCTACACATCAGGTTGGTGTTGCATGTGCCTATACCCTTGTGGCATGGTTTATTCACTCATGTCCCGGCACATATTGATCAATCCGTATGATTATTCTGTTCTATATTTATATATGGACCAGAATGGTTATCAACAAATATAAGTTGTTAAGGTTCCTAGTGCTCTATCTGCATTAGAAAAATGTATCTCCGGCTAGTAGAACTATTATTTGTTACAGCTAGTTCTATTATTCATAAAACTATCATACAAGACATCTCTACCCTCTTCATTTGTCTTTAATAATATTTTATGATTTGTGTTTTATAGTTTGGATTTGTATGCTATTTAAATATTGTAATATATTTTTCTATTTGTCAGATGATGGCTAACTGATCTTCATGGATTTAGGTTGCATTGATACCCTTTATTACTGCTGGAGATCCTGATCTATCCACAACATCAAAAGCGTTGAAAATTCTTGATTCTTCTGGGTCAGACTTGATTGAACTGGGTATACCCTATTCTGATCCTTTGGCAGATGGGCCTGTCATCCAGGTACTAGTACCAGTTCACTCTTCGTCTATCTGATAGTTGAATATGTTGTGCTTACTTAAATTTTATGTATACCAGGCTGCTGCTACGCGTGCTCTAGCAAAGGGTACAAACTTCAATGGAGTCATTTCGATGTTAAGGGAGGTATGATCATCGAAACATTAAAATATGGTTAAACACAATTCTTGTGCCTTTTCATGTATGAATGTGTTCATGGATTGTTAAGTCAATAGTTAGTATTCATTAGTTCAAAAAGGAAATTTTACAATGCATTTTACTTGGCCAGTTCCTTGTGGGATCATGATGTTTATATTCTGCAGCTCATGATTGATCCTGAGACATCTTAAATGCCAAAAGGTCCTTCAACAGATTGACAAATAGTTTCTCTGGAAAAATTTCTTTTTAATACTAGACAATGGCGCATGCATATCATCTTGACTGTCTTGTTTAAGAAGCAAGCAAGAGAAACTTTTTCAGTAATGCTAAATGACTTTATTTATTTTACCTTTTTCTAACATATTCTGTGAATTCAGTTGTAGTATTTCAATTGTTTTAAGCATCTTCGTGCACCTTTTGAAACTTTCCAACTTTATATAAATTAGACAATTAGTTCTCATGCTATGTAATGCTCTTTATATTGTGTGAGCAGGTAGTCCCTCAACTATCTTGTCCAATTGCTATCTTTACGTACTACAATCCAATCCTGAAGCGCGGAATTGATAAGTTCATGTCTACAATAGAAGAAGTTGGTGTACGTGGTAATTATTTAACTATCTGTACAATTTGCTGAGTCCCATCTTCTACTAAAAATGCATCATGGTTCTCTTGCACATACTATTCTCTAACTTCTATTTAGTGTTTCCTTATCTGCAAATTTTAGTTGAATATACCTTTGCTAAATTAGCTTGTAGGCCCCTCTAAATGTTCTGTAAATGTAATTACTGTAGCTAACTAGTTTTGCACATCATTAACAGTTGTCATTTCTGCAGGGCTTGTCGTACCTGATGTTCCTTTGGAGGAGACTGAAAGCTTAAGGAAAGAAGCTGCTAAGCATAATATTGAGTTAGTATGTCCCTTTTGTATCGTATCTTTTTGCTTTGCCTTATTTTCATGCATGAGACTTTTTATTACAGTTTTGGGGTCCAAAGTAATTGGTGATGTTTCTTAAATCTGACTGTATGTACATGTAGGTAAATAAAGAGGAAGATTCTGTCATTAACATCTTCTGTAGGTAATGGGGAGTATTCTGCTACTAAGGAAAAAAGAAAGAGAAAATTAGTCTTTAGAACTGGAATCTGACAGACCAAAGAATCATGAAAAACAACCGTTGGTTACTGTTAGTCGTTAGACTGTTGAACACTATGTAACTTTGGCGCTAATGTTTACCTCACATCACAATCTACTGTTGCGCTTTGGATTGCAGATTTTCTGCTTTGCTATTGATTGAAGCCCATTAAATAAAATATTAGAACAGTTTATATTGGAGCTAAAATTTTTTTCGTTTTTGCTAAAAGGAGATTCTAGAATGGTGGTCTTCTAGACAAGAAACTGAATCTGAGAAACTTCAACTGCAAATCACGTGGTTGAATGTAGACCTCGACATCTGAGCTCTTTTTCTCTTTGCTTCTTTTATCTTCGAATAGCAATTTACATGTCTTCTTTGGTTAATCATTGTATACTTTCAATGTTGCGATAGGCAGCATTCTGAATGCTGCTGACCGAACCTATATTGGGGCCAGAGGTCTTGCATCATATGGTCTTTAAGGTGGGATCTGAGCTCATTGAAAATGAATTGTAGTCAAAAGATTGCAGATTGTGCATGTTTGAAGTATCTTTTTTTCCAAAAGGAAGAATTCTTATCGATTCTATCATGACCTCAAATTTGACTATTTATGTTTAGATTCTTTTAGCTGGCAGTGAAGCTTATAAGCCAATCGCCAAGGTCTTGCATAAATTTCTGCCATTGCATAATTGTGTAACTTAAAGAATGTTACATGCTTCTGTTGTTGCACAAACTTTTTGTAAACATCTTACTAGTTATTTCCCAAACTCCATTGTCCATTGACATTGCCAATTTTTATATGGATTCAATTCAACTGTTTGTACTGATTGATGATGTAGGAAATATTTGTTTTCCTTGTTCAATTTGCCAATTAGTGTAGGTAACATTTGATACTGATGATGTAAGGAACCTTTGTCTTGTTTAAGATTTCATAATGCTTTTCATTTTCAATTTGTTCTACTTTCTTATTTCACTATAGGTGCTGCTTACAACACCTACTACACCAACAGAAAGAATGAAAGAAATTGTTGAAGCTTCAGAAGGATTTGTATACCTGGTAAGCCTTTTGACTTACTTCAAGCTCTTCATGTCATCTGCAATATTGTCAAGGATATCAGGTTTCAGATTTACATAAACAAACCTAGCCAGTACTGCTACCACCATTAGCTAACTCCTCCATATGCTGTCTTCTAGTGCTCTGTTTTAGGTTTTTCCACTACCTACTTATATTCCCTGGATCTGTGAGATTATATTCTATGAATTCTATTATCTTCCTATTTTATTCCACATATCCTTGAGAATAATAAGAATGTTTTTCTAATAAATCTTTTGTTTCTATGTTTTTTATCTACAAACATCCTCTTCTATCTTCTGATTGTTCAGGTGCATCACTTGACTGTTTCTGAGCCCATACAAAGGAAGATTTACAGATTATCTTCATTTCTTAGCTTGTTTTAGTAGAAAGACACTATAACCACAATTGTTTCACTTTTATGTTTGGAAAAAAGTTAATAACTTCAGGTTACCAATCACAATACTTGTAAGGTTTATGCACTTAAAAACTTCAGGTCCCTATATACATTTTTGAGATTTCATATCTAAATTTACCTGAAATGGCCTGTCATCCATCCACATCACCACTGCCCCTCCATTGATGCTGCAGTTTAATCTTGGATAGACAGTGGAGTGATACTTCTAGGATTACTAAAGATGAACCTCTCTAGCTGCGTTCAACTGATTGGGATGACCCTTGGCAATGATCTTAAAGAGGACAAGGACTGTGCATGGTCATAGTTAAAGTGCTTGGCCTGGAACTTGAGAGATTAGTATTGACAACTAAGTCAGCTTTTTATCTTTTGTTCTATTCGTACATTGACCCTCCCCATACCTCGCATTGGCGGGAGCCTTGTGCAATGAGTGCACTAGTTTTTTCTATTTTTTATTTTGTTTCTTTTAGGTGCTAGAGATGTGTGGTTCTGATTTTCATTGAAGACAATTTCCACTAAGTTCAGATGCCTTGAGGTTGTGGTGCGGCTTCTTAATTTAGTAGGATTGGGCAAAGGCCGGGAGGACAAAGACATCATAGGAAGGAGACGAAGTAGGATGAGAGAAAGCTTTGATATAGAGTAAATCAGCCAAATAAATTTATGAGGCTAGTGACAGTTGGGGCTCTGGCTTCCTGTCTAGAAATACTTTGTTAAACTTTGTTAAATCAGCCAAATAAATTTATGAGGCTAGTAATAGTTGGGGTTCTGGCTTCCTGTCTGGAAATACTTTGTTAAACCTGTTCCTCTTGCACCTAATTCCTTTTTCATTTTCTCTTTTCCTTCGCTAAAACAAAAGATAATAATATTAATTTGATCTTTGAGTAATATAGGAAGAGTGAGACATGCATGCATGAAAGATGAGGTAGGATTAATACTTAATAGGTTGCCCAAACTTTTATTCTCTTATTTTCTTGCACCAAAGAAATGACAATTGGAAGTTTACAGTCAAATGATATTGATTATTTGTTAATTGGATGGCATATCCAGATAAATTTCTCTCATGATATATGTTGGCCTTGTGAACTCTTCATATTTTTTAAGCAGAATTTTGATCATTTCTGGCAATTGTTTAGGTAAATTTGTTTTTTTTTTTTTTTGTGTAACTGAACCGTCTAGTCGCGTTACATTGAAGTGCTTAAATGTTTACAACCTAGGAGCCTTTGTTGTCTATAAATTTGCTCAATTGCTTTGAGAACATTGTCAATGTTTAAAATTTTTTCTTTTATGAGACAAACCATAAGAAGAGAACTATATTGGTTCAGCTATTTTTATCTTTTTTTGTGTAATCTTGAGTTATGTGAACTGCAATCTTCGATATTTTAAGATTGTTGTTTGTTTGATCCATAATACTGTTACTACTGTTTGGTACCTGTGCATATCAGAATTAATTTTTCCTGAAAGAAATGTATGTTTTTGTACTTTAAGCTCTAGAATCTTTGTGTGATTTCATGTAGTTGTTTTCCTTAATCTAGATTTTATTTATTAATGTTTGTTTGAATCTTTCATGTAGGTGAGTTCTATTGGAGTTACTGGTGCCCGTGCATCCGTTAGTTCACGTGTGCGATCTCTCCTGCAAGAGATTAAAGATGTCTGCTGCCTTGCTTCTTGTCCTTTACTGCTGAATGCAATTAATCGAAATCATCATACAAGCTGTTATTCTTTTTTCTTCTCCTATTCATATGTGTCAAGTATCTCATCTTGGAATTTGGAGTCTACAAATTTGAGTAGCTAACTCAAAATATAGAAAAAGGAAGGGTTGAAAAGAACAGTAACTTTCCCTTGTTTGCAACTGAACTCAGTAGACTCAAACCATACTTAAAACCTCGTCAAATGCTTTGCAAGCATAAATTGGCATAAGTTGCGTATGGATAATAAATTTCAGATGTGCAAATATAACTTGGCATAAACTGCCACTGGATAATAGATAGACATGACCATGACAGAATATCAGTTGAGAACAACTGACAGCCGATAAAAATATCAACTGACAGCCAATGAATAATAGATAGACATAACCATGACAGCAATAGCAGTTGAGGACAACTAACAGCTGATAAAAATATGATAAAATTGGGTTCATAATCTATGGAGAGGAACACAGAGAAACTTAAGTGATGCAATTAAGGAGAGTTCTGTATTAACTGACCACCTAACGTGTATGTTGTTTTTTTTTGGACTTCATAGGGGGATGACTGCTAGATGTTGAGCTAATTTACTTGTGGTTCTTTCCCTTTTTTAAATTTCTTTGTTGAGAATAGTGGAGTAAGTGATCCACTGCCCAAAGAATTATATGGTTCCAATTCTTGAGTACCAAACTCTACAAGGATGCCAACCAAGAACCTCCCCAAGGTGAAGAGGGGTAACAACCACTATGCGAAGCCCTCTTGGTTTCTGTGATTGGGAGCTACATAAATTAATTTTGATGTTCAACAAGCTTATTAGGTGATTGCTTACATTTTGGTTCTACAAGTATATATTTTGTTCTATGATCTGACTAGGAATTTTGTTCCTAACTAAAAGTTTGTGAATCAAATTGCAACCGGAAAATATTACTAGGTTCTATTTTATCAAGCAAAAGCAGTTCACAGATCTTAATGGTTTAGTAACTGATGATGTTTGAATGTGTGTTTGGAAGAGTCCTGATCATGTTGAACTTTTAAAAATCAGTTAGACCTAAATGTACTGGCCATTATTTATCGGTTTGACCAAGTACCTGTATTGAAATGTATAGCTCGATACAGGTGTATATATCATTCATTTTCAAATTTTGTTTTATTCAATAACATAGGTACTAGGTAGTACAGGTCATTGGCACATAGCCTGGTATACTGATACTACCAATTAAAGGGCTACCAAAACTGGGATCAGAGTAGTATTGGTAATCTTGATCATGTTAACTATCATAATTTCTCAACATCACATGCTTAAACTTCCCTTTTGCATATTCACTTTGTAAAGCCATGGGTAATTTATGAGTGTTTGATGAGCAAGTAATTTTCCTGATAGCTATTCTATTGTCTGGAATGCTATGTATTTTGCACTTGCATCATTATGAACCATGTATTTTGCCTGATTGCTCCATAATGAATTGTTTACTAGTTAAAAAATAAACACATTCCTTTTTCTTTTGCTATTGTTTTGTGAAGGCTGTTTAGTTCAGGACCTTCAAATCAATATCATTTGTGTCACTTTAGTATTCATGTGTTCATGTTTGAGATATCTATGCTCTATGCTGAGAACATTTGCATCAGAACACAGCCTATAGATTAGAGTCCTTGTGTTGGCAAACCTATACACCTTGCTTTGCAGTAATTTTGTTATTAATTTTAGCTCTAATGTCTCTTCTTATTCAGTAGGCAGATCAAATATGGACATTGTCTTATTCTTCTGATATTTGTTCAAAGACGATCATGTGATCACCCAAACTTTTGGTCCAGCATCTTGGGCTGTGGTGCAGTCCAACCTATACATTTTAGGGAATTTGATAGAACAAAATAGTGGTTTGTTAAATACATGGATGTCTATTGAATTTTTCAACTGTGTATCCATTTTTCAAAATAAACAAAGTTGATTTAAGTATACTTGAGATCATTATATTTTAACTCTGTAGATTTCATCTTGAAATAAGTTGATGGTTTTCTTACGTAGAATAGTTTGATATCATAGTCCTAATATTGTCGTAATTACTTGACAATTTCTTTAGCCAACCTGCTACAACTTACTGCATTGTGGCTTATTTAGATGACAATGCTTCTGCATATTTGCAGTCTACGACTAAACCAGTTGCAGTTGGCTTTGGTATATCCCAACCAGAGCATGTGAAGCAGGTCAGTCGGTGGACAATGCTGTCATTCAATTCCTAACCATTTGGTGCTTGGATCACTCTTAAGCCTTGCTAGTTTGGTAATCTTATAGGTAGCTGGATGGGGAGCAGATGGTGTAATTGTTGGTAGTGCAATAGTTAAACTTTTAGGTGGTGCAAAATCCCCCGAGGAAGGACTGAACAAGTTGGAAGCATTCACTAGGTCTTTGAAGAGTGCACTCCTTTGAGAAATAACTAGGTCAACGCAAGGACAATGAACATGTTAAGTTCCTCTAGTCATATTTTCTTATTTTATTTGAGGACTTTTATCATGTAAAATTGGGCTGAATCAACTTGCTGAGAAGACGAATTAAATGGAAGTATTTCATAAGAAGTTGCCTTTTGCTTGGTATCTCCAAACTTTGTGTTTATAGAGAAGAATAAATTGGTGGCCAAGGCCATCCTGTAAGATGTTTAATATACCCTTGTATAAGATTTATCGAGTTTCCTTTGTTCTTGTTGGCTGTGTGGGGACAACTTTTGGTTTCTCTTTATTTGCCCCCCCATAAATATTTCTCAGAATGACAGTTTTCTTTGAGCATAGTTTGCATCTCGGAGTGGACACTTGTTGGTTTCTTTGCCATGGTGACCATATTTTTCAGCTCATAAGAGTATCTTATGAGAGAAGAAACATTGGCAAGTGCATCTTAAGAGTATCTATTTGTCTTTTTTGGATGAAGTTCTCTCTCTCTCTCTCTCTCTCTCTCTCTCTCTCTATATATATATATATATATATATATATATATATATACATATATATATATATATACATATATATATATATATATATATATATATATATACATATATATATATATATATATATATCTGATTTGTTGGGAGTTTATGCTATTGATAATCTGTGATTTACTTGGAGGAGATTGAAGATAAAAGAGAGGTGAAATCTGGCTGGGGCACATTTGTTTTTGCTTTTCTTTGGAGCATTAGGCTTGAAAGGAACAGCATAATATTTTTTTGAGGGTTTTGATTGTAGATATTGGTATGTGAAAGACAGCAGTGATGGCCACACCCCACCATGAGTACATGAAGCCATTTTCCAGGAAGTGCAATAGTAGGAGCAATATGCAGCTTTAGGGTGGAAACCAGGTGAAGCTTTCTTTGTTTCACTGTATTACTCACTGTCTCCATTGCAGGATTCTTTTCTTTGCCTCCTCAACGAGTCTTGTATTGATGAGGGCTTCAACAAAGAGGGTGCAGAAACCATAATGACCTCAACAGCTGTGCGGAAGACCAGAAGAATCGCAGAGTTTGGTAGGCTGTTGTTTTCCCGAAAGCTGTGTATTAACTTCCGCTATTATTACGACAGTTCTCTCTCTCTCTCTCTCTCTCTCCTCCTAGATTTACTTATGGTAAAAGCCTTCATCAACCAATCATGCTCCGTTCTTTTTCTTTTCTTGTTGATCTCGAGTTTGTAAATGTGTTGTGGTAAAGAACTGCAGCAATCACGCTCTCTCTCTCTCTCTCTCTCTCTCTCTCTCTTTGAAGACCTCAGTATTTATACTTGCATCAGTGTTTCTTAGTCCACGAATAGCAACCATCCAAGGTGTGCACATTATGCCTTTGATCTTTATATGGAGACTTGCAGATGAGGTTGATGTTAACACTAAACTAAGCGGAGATGTTCTCATGGCAAAGACTTCAACAATGATGCTCTTTTTTCTTGTGCTAATGCCGTTGTTTCTTTACCTCAAAGACATTAGACAGGTGATAAAGAGGACTCCGCACACAATATTAGTACATCACAAATGGAAGACACAGGAAGCGTAGCCATCGTGTGCAGGTAATGAAGAGTCTGCGTCTCCTGTCACAACGATCATCGAATCGAGACGGCACGAGGCTTCCATCGTTGAATCATTCATTTTGTGCCTTCCTTTATCATTGTTTCCCCTCGAGAGACCGCCACTGCCACCCAAGAACACATCGCCGAGTCCTGCTGAGAATGCCTCGATCCGTGCAATAAACTCTCGGCATTCATCGGGAACAATGAGTGCCAGGTTGCACGCTTCCCTGCATCTTTTGTCTTCCGCGGCAGAAATCTGCGAGAAGAAAGCAAAACGATGACCACCCTAACAAGTCTAGATCATGAGACATCATCCCATGGTGGATTCCACTTGGAAGATTAGTACTCTACAGAAGCAGCGTTCTCTTCTCAGCTCAAAACTTTAAGAGCAATAAAAATCCAATCTTGCCACAAAGAAAGGAAGGACTGATTCTCCTTCCATACTGTTAGAGGACCAGAGCAAGGCCGGTGACGACCTTAACCCCTGCGTGCGGCCTCGCAGGCGGCGGCCGCCATGGTGAGATGACCCCCTTGGTCCTGTCGTCTGCCACCTCTCCGGCGCCGCAATCCTCGGACACGCCAGAGAAGTTGACGGACGAGATCAAACAGGGGATGACCTCCCCTCCGCTCGCCGACTCCTCCTTGGCTTCCCTGTCGGCCGTCCGCCGGTAGGGGGAGAGCCACTTGGCCTTCATGTACTCGGGTCGCCTCCATGGCGGCACGTGAAGACCTTTCTTCTTCAGGCTCTGACGTGCCGCCTCCGAGGCGAAGGCGACGATCTGCTGCAGCCGGTCGGAGCGCCCGACGAACACCTGCGGCAGGTGCTGGAGGACCGCGCGGAATGACTTGGTGGGTCGCGCGACCTCGAATTCCGACCTGTAGTCCACGTCCACCAGGAATCGGTCGCCGCCGTCCATTACCACGTCGATGTACTCGTATTCCCCTGCACGCGCCAATAGTCCATACGTCAACGACGTTGGTCGATGAGAGACAGAGGTGAAGAAGGTCGACAATTGCGGAGATGTGCGAGGATACCGGCCGGAAAGGAGGGATCTTTATCCCACCGAGACTTGCAAATGGCGGCGTCATAGCCCAGGGATCGAAGCCCATCGGATACCATCCTTCGACACTCGCCCTTGTTCTTCGAGTTCTTCGCCTTCTCGAGGATCTTCGACGCATCTGCCAAGAGATTTCTCTCCACCACGCTCGCGCAGAGCACCAAACTCTGCTCAAACCGCGATATGCTTTTGAGTTTGAGCCCACAACGCCAAAAGATCGAGTTTCCAGGAGGAATAGTTAGCCCACCTTGACCGCCTCGGCCACGTCGCTGGGGGCAGCGGCGCAGCCCGGAGCATCGCCGTCGCGGGCATCGAAGTCGTCGTCGGAGCTGTAGTCGAAGTTGGCGTTGAAGCAGTTGCATCGACCCCGCGGCTGCTTCTCGTGGTATCCCCCCTCGATGAAACCGATGACCATCCTGTCCAAGCACACCGAACTGGGCTCGATGTCGCCTCCGTCCTCCCTCTCCTTTTCCCTCCTTTCCCCGAATCCGGCAGTCTTCTCCGCCGAGGAGCTCCTCAGGACACTCGGGAACTGCCGCTCAATGAGCCGCTTCAGCCGCGACTTGGCCGCAGGCTTCACCGGGTCGCTCCGCGGCAGGAAAGCCACCGCTCCGCTCGCGTGCACCGGTTGGATCTTCATCTGGAACGGCATTGCTTACGCGATCCCGATCAAAACCCCGCCTTTCCTCCTCGCACCGCTCGCTACCACTCCATTTCCTACGACCACCAAAACCCCAGCAGTAAACCGCAACACGGAACCCACAATCTACACAATAATACCCAAACTCGAGATCAACACAAATCAAGAAGCCCCCAAAAAACCAGTTTTTGCGCACGAAAACAGGGAACTCACCCAACATTCAACAGCACTCTGCAATATCTCCTCTCGTCGCCAAAGGATTCACGGATCGGAATACAGAAATGCTCATCCTTGACATCACCAGAGCAACAAGAACAGTCTCTCGAGGGCGATTCCGTCGATGGCCGGCTCCAGAGCGGCGCTTTCCTCTATTTATCCCGGCGAACGTGGTGGGAGGTGTCGGTGCGGGGAGGAGCGGGGCGGCCGGGTGATTTAAAAGGAGAGGATAAACCCCCTTTAGTTTGGTCGGCTACGTGGCAGGTTCCACGGAGCGGCCTTCGATGTCGTACTGAATGCTGACACGTGTACGACATGTCCGCACCCGCGCGTCGCGCAAGGTTGTCCTCATTCTCTTAAATATCCGATCTACCCCCCATTCTGCAATTAATCTACACATTTGCCTCCGAAGTATTTTTGACGGGTGAGGGGCATAAAGGGAAGAAAGAAATCTAGCGAGTGCTACGTTCTCTTCCCTCCGAGTTATTAGAAGATAACGCAAGCGTTATAAACCTCTATGACGATTAAAACGAACCGTTACACTTTCGTGACTCCGCGAGTCGTAAGCTCTTGTTTCGCTTTCAACGTCGAGAAATCATGAATGGTTTAGTGATAAGTTAAGGCTCGGTTTTTTCGTATCCTACAACAGATTTGGTGCAGCAAAAGAAGGAAGAAGGCAAGCGGGCATTAATTATTGTTGTCTTCTAACCATGGAAGTTTCATGTCATTTTCTAGCTTGAGAAGGTGACAATGAATCCATAGTTATGTCTGAGATGGAATTGTTTGGGTAGAACTCATTAATTGGATTTGTTAGCAAGCTTGTGGATTTACTCCTTTTTGTTGGCTCATCATTCATCCTTTGGCCAGTCTTTATCAAGGAATTAAATGTCATGTAGGATGATTGGCTTTGATGAGATGATCAATTTGTAATCCTTGTGGTTCAGTTTAAAAGCTTCAATTTATCGGTTGGGTAGGGCTCATAAATTGGATTTCATAAACAATTTGCTGATTTACTTTGGTTTGTTTGTCATCTTCAAGATATCGAATGATCTTTTCCGAGCATCAAAACTTGAAGGATTCTGTTCGTGTCCAGTCTGCTGTAAACAAAATAAATCACTTGTGCAGGCTATCAGATTGGCATCTCTCGAGGAGACAGACCTTAATCATCTCCCACAATGGTATTATTGTGAGCTTGACATCTCACTGAGAATTCTCCGTTCCTTGAGGCCCCCATGGAACACAGCAGAGTGCAGTGATCCCAGTTCCAAAGAGAACATGAGATGATGATGCTGGACCGACCCATCATAAAGTGGATGTGCATCACTGACATAACATTAAACAGTGGCTTACATCAAAACTGTTATATTTGCATGAAGAAACATGATAAGGATCTAATCATCCTGACTTAATCATCTGGATTCTATTAATCTTACATAACATTAATGATCTGAGATTAACTGAAAGGTGCAGCTCAAATATCTTAAAATCTGGGGAACATGTTTGCAGATAGATAGTTGTCGACATTTCTATTTAGTATTGTTTAACTTAAGATCCAGTTGTTCTGAAGCAGCTACAGAATTCAAGTATTTTTAGTTTCCCTGTGTCCATCAGTTTTAAGATAAAAAGGACTGCAGTGGAATTGACTTTATACTGGGTGAGTACTGCAACTTTAGGCCACTATGCTTTCTGTTCATTTAGCTTTCTGAAATTGCTTGATGCATCAGATTTTTGTCTAAGCTAGATTGGAGAAATAAGACCACTTGTTGTGAAAGTTGTGTTCTTGTTGATCCACCAAAACCCTGTTTCTGCACAAGGCCTGGCCCTCTGAGAAAAGAGCCTTGTTTCCTACAAGTTGCTATACCAACTTTCTTTTGCTCCTGTCACCTATATATCTCATAGCTCAAGGAAGATGACAAGCTAAGCCACCAGTTATAATTCTATTTTATTTTATCAAAGGGTTAGATAAAATAAAATATCAAATGATGAAAGAAAGATGGTAGGATAAGAAGTGAGCTGAGATGATTTGTCTGCTACTGGTGTAGTGTGATTTAAATATGCCTGCCTAAGACAGATATGTCCTTGTCTCATGATGTCAGAATTAGCAATTTTACATTGAGAGAGTTGTCCACTTCATCTCAGGTCCATGTCCTTAGTAGACAGAGTGCAGCAACTCAAGTTCTTGGACTCAACCCACACATTGACATGTAGAAGTTGCAAGGAGAATTAGTGGAATAACACCATCCGCAAAGGCTGGGAGATGATATTGGTTTCTGATGTGTGATATCTATCATCTGCAAGTTGAGCTATTGAGCTACCAAGTGGTTGCCTTGTGCCTTTTTGCACACCATAGTATTACTAAAGGTGTGATTGGCATGCATTAATCAAGAAGAATAAATAGTTCTTCCCTCAAAAAAAAAAAAAAAACAGATTAGCTTACATTGTATTTATATTGACAGGAGAAATATAAAAGATGCAGAATAAACAAGTAGGCTTCCTAAAATAATGATGTTCTACTGGAAATATACTTGGAATTCTTGTGGACAAGCAAATCCAAAGACAACATCATTAATATTGTAAGTTAGGATTTAATTTGACAGATTCAGGGAACTCTTGCTGGGTGTCATAATATGTTGGTAACCATATAAGTATGTCATAGGTTTCATGAACCAGAACACTTGATCTTGAGATAAATTGTGATAGTTCAAACCAAGAAACAATAATCAGGAACAAGTAGGCTGCAGAAAGATGATATTGTACTGTTCCAAGAAGATCTTGCTCAGTAGAACTAAAAATTTGTCAGATAGTTGAATAGAATCTGCAACTCATCAAAACATTGTGTTTACATGCCACACATTCATGTATGAAGACCTAAATCAGTATTAGATTTAGTCTTTGCTGGACCATGGTTAACATTGTTGATGCTTTAAGGTAATATTCTACCCAGGTTGAGTTACATAAAGTGTAGGTTTATGTCTCTTATTATTTGAGTAAATTTAGCAATGATATTTGCCAGCATAAAGTCTAATTTTAGTGATGAAACTGGTCAACCTTAAAACAGTTCATATTGTTATTACCTCTACCCTTAGCACATCCACCAAAAGATTTGTGTTTGTTGTTATAGATAACATGTACCTTAATGTTCCTTTCTTGAACTATCCCCATCTCCCTCTGTCATCAATTTCTTTAATGTTTTTAGGGTGACCCAAGAGATTATGAAAATCTATTAAATATGAAACATATATATATAATTCAATTAAGATTATGGATTATTGGAGCTTTAGATGTTAAGAAACAGAGACTACTATTCTTTTAATTTTATCTTCTAAATTGTGGACAAAACAGCTTTTCTGTGGAGCAAATAGCACCCTGTTTTCCCAGAATACGCCGCCCCGGCCCAAATCTAAGCGTCGCATTCCGTTCCCAACTGTCTTCGGTCAGCTTCGGATCGGTCTCTTTGATTTTGGTCGATCGATTTCGGGGTTTGGGCATACGGGAATGTGCCAAAGTTTCGATCTTTTTGCCTCCCTTGCTGGGATTCGAGCTGTCCCCCCTTGTTTCCTCGCCCGAAATCTTGGATTGAAGGTTGGTCCAGCGGAAAGTTGATGTTTTTATTTGATTTCGCGTGTTCTTGATCAAGAAAGTTGGTTCTTTTTTTGTGTTTACCCAGTTAAAGATCTCTTCTTGGATAACATATAGGCTTTGGTTGCATCCTTTTTTCGGTTTTGATGGACTTGTATTGGTTTATTGTGGTAGTTAGCATGCTAGCTCACACCCTCCTCGTTTTCTCATCCGTTTATTGTAGAGGTCTTGGTGAATGGTCTTTGGTCTCTTCAACTATTAGCTTCTTGTTGTGTCATTTTGTCATCTTGTTTGTTATTTCCTGCTCCTTCCAGGTTCATGGTTTCTGTTATTTGTGTTCAATGTATGTTACATCTTGCCAATAGGTTTCCTTTGTTTCAGAGGAATAATTTCTTACAAGATTTGGACTAATATACATTTGGTAGTCAGATCTGTTGCTTGTACAGTTTGATGTTGATACGGTTGTGAAAAAGGGACGAGCTGATACGTTATTTGGCGCTTCTTTTCAGGACTAAAGAGACTTCTGTGTCAGATCATCAGTGAGCATTGCATATCTTGCCTATTCTGCATCTGGAGATCTTTTTGGTGCTAAGGAGTTTGAGAGAACAATTGATTTTGTTGGTTTGCCACCATTTTATCGATCAGGCTGGGCCAAGCAGGGTTGAGTATATTGTATATCATCATGAAGTTCAAAGAAGGTGATAGAGTAGAGGTCTTGAGAAGAAAAGAGGAGCAGTATGATTCTTGGTTCCCTGCTAAAATTTCATTTGTGCACAGTTCAACATATACTGTTAGATACGAGCTATTCATGACTTCCGATAAGAAGTCTGTGGTGGAAATAGTACATGAGGTAGATGTTAGGCCTTGCCCATCGCTACCGAGTGGCAAAAAGTGGTGGACTGCTGGTGACATCACGGAGGTCCTTGATCTTTGCTCTTGGAGAGCTGGGAAGGTTGTGAAAGTCCTAAAAAATGACCGAGTTGTGATCAAACTCTTTGGCTCCATCCAGCTTAAAGAACACCCTGTGTCTGATCTAAGAGTTCCACAGGCGTGGCAAAACAACCGATGGATTATGATTGATCAGGTAAAAGATTGATGCATCAAGGATATCTTGTGTTTCTTTTCTACTCTCTTTTGTCCTAGTTTTCAGTTGATCTGTCATTTCTATAACGTTGGTCCCTTTGGTCTAACTTTGTTACTAGATATAATTTTACTATAATGTCTATAAAATACTAATGTTCAAATTACTGAAAGCTTCTTGATTCATCTGTTAATTGCTCTTTTGGTGTAAGCACATAATTAGAGCTCTAATCTGTGATCATGAGAAATTTATAGAATGTGTTACTGCTTGTTCTTTCTGTTTGAGCATCGTTCAAATAAATGATCTTCATCACAAGCTTAGCTAACTTGAGTTTTTCCATTCCTGATCATATTTCTAGTTTTCTGTTCCTATTCCCTCTCTCTCTCACACATATACATGATTTTGTCTTGCTTGCAATACTAATTCATAACATATTTCATTTTGTCAAAAAGGAAAAAAGTGTTTCTAGTACTGTCTATATCAATATTTCCATAAATTCAGCAGAGTGTTTGTCAAAGATCGTTACTTGAGAAATTTATGTTTCTGTTTCTTGCTTGTTCATTTTCACAACAATTTTACTTCAGCACTATATTTATACTTTCAACGTTTTTGACATCTTAGTATCCAGTGTATCAAATAAGTTCATAACGATGTGTAGAATATAAAGCACTCATTTGCTTTTCTTAACAGTTCTACATTAGTTACTCATGCTTGTACGGCAATAAGAAGGTAATAATGACACCATGCTTAATGGCTTTTTGCTGGAAGAAGTTTGATCAACACAAGACTGCCAAGTGTTCCTCAAGGGATCCATCTAGCATGAGCATTCTTGTTAACATTCATTGTTACATTCGGTTGCCTTATTAGTCCGTATTGGTGTACCGATCAACTATTGGTATTGTACATACCGAGTTGTACCGAGCCATACCGACACATGATACATGGGGGCATATCGAAGTACCACCCATACTGGTTCTCTATCGGACCAGTACATACCGACCATACTGGTCCTCTGTCGGACCTGTATATACCACCTATACTGGGCTGTATGCTATGATACGGCGAACCTTGATTGAAAGCTTGTCTATGGTATTAAAGGACTGTTGATTCACAAGCAACTCTGGCTTGCATAAGGGTTCCCTGATTCTATACAGACCATTATATTAAATAAGGGTTTACCCCTGCAAACAGATAAATTACCACTCCGGCTTCAATCATGGTCATACTAATCATTAGATGCCTCTATTTAATATTTTGTTCTAGTTAATACTTAAATCAATCTGTTGTTTTCTGTTGAGCATGGTGAGTGTGTTGCTGTGCTCTTTTACACAGTCTCATATAAATTGCATCACCTAAGTGAATTTAACAATTTCAATTGCTGCAATGTATTTGTGAAAAATGGTTTTAAAAAAGAATGAACTGGGAATACCTAGTCGTTTGTTTAGATCTTTCTTATTTTTTCAGATGATTTGCTCTTGGCATTATCTTATTATCTCATACTTCTCTGATTAATATTTCTATCTCATTCAGGGAAGTGGAGGGAAGCACTCTAGCTTCAATAATGCAAGAAAATTGGATTATGCAACAAGTCAAGGTATTGGGAAGCAAACTTCAATTGGATGTACATCAAAGCAAAAGCATGTTGTCTGCAGTTCTCCTATTAAAACTATGAAGCCAAAACTCAGATCCTACTGTGGCTTTTCGCCAGTTGATTTGGTTAAAGGAATGGACAGGAAAGGAAAATTCATCCAAAACAGATCTCATAAGTTAGCTAGAGAAGCACTACCTCGAAGGATGGACACTATTTCTTTTTCAAAAGATTTGGACAGTCAGAATTTCCTGCATAAGTCCAGTAAAGAAAGAGTAGGTGGGTCTCCTTGGATAAATGCTGATAAGTGGCATACAAATAATCATGTCCTGATTCCATCTTCAACACCTTTGCCAGTCTCTGAAGATAACAATGATTGCTCTGTTGCTAGTTGCAGTGGTAATGCTTATCCAGGGTATACATATCAAAGTCTCAGAAAACACTCCAAGGATACTGCATTTAATAGTTTGGTTGATGAGTGTCAAAGCAAAACTGGAGATGAATTGGCTGCTAATGTCCATGAATTAGAGCTACATGCATACCATTCTACTGTGGAAGCGTTTCATGCCTCTGGTCCTTTAAGTTGGGAGCAGGAGTCACTTCTAACAAATCTCCGTCTCTCTCTTAATATTTCTAATGAAGAGCATTTACATCACTTGAGGCATCTGTTATCTGCTTAAATTCTTTGTTCAGCATCATATAGTTGTTTGGCATATGTCTAACTCTCTTTGGGGATCATCTACAGAATGGGGTTTAGAAAAATTCAGTTTGCTGTTACGAGTGGAATGATTAAATTGGCGGATAAGCATGCTTAGAAGTTTCTGGAAAGTATTTCTGCTAGTTGCTTGTAACTACATGTATATATTTTGAAAGCATTAAGGGTTGCTTCTTGCAATAACTCTGAACTTTCTGATTCTAAATGGAATCGATACTGTCATAACTGTGAATCAAGAGCAATTTTTGTTTCTCATTCATTTTGTTTTTCCTCTGAAGTATATTTGGTTGAACCTGCTGATAGAATTCAAAGATGAATGGTAAAAAAAAAATGCCATAACTGGGTGAATCAATTGCATTTTGGAAACTATGGTTAATTGAAAAAAATATTTAATTTATAAGAATTAAATGCATGGATGCTCTTTTTCATCTCATATTCTGGAAGCACGTTTCATCAATTTATTTTTCTTCCTACAGTGACATGTTAATATGTGCGCATGCACATGTGTGCACGATGCGCATGCATATATGGCAAAGGATAAGACATGTTTCAGTTGATAGAATATGATGAATTTTAAGTTTCTGCTAGAACCATCACACTTTAGAAGAGTGTTTTCTCTACTAATCTGGCATGTTTGATACAAGCGGATGATTTGCAGAGTATGCTATGGCTGCCTAAGTAATTTTTTATGAAGTACTAAATTCTTACTTGATTGTTATACATGTTAGAGGGTGTACTTCCCTTTCCAATAAATTCAGTGCTAGAGGGAGTGTTATGAAACATTCATTTTGTTTCAACATAAAGACAGCTGTCATGTATCGGTCAGTTGATTAAAGTTATGCTAAAGTTAAGCCTTGGCACTAAGGATAGTTACTCCAATGCAACTCGGGGGTGTTGAGGGTTTGAATCACAAAAAATGTCTTTCTTCATGCAATTTCATGCAAGGGTAAGGTTGTGGTGGATACCATGGAATTATCATGATCTAGTCATCTAATTCTACTCAAGAAAACCCCTTTATTATTGTATTCATTTGGGCATTTTGTCCTGTGACAGAGTTGTCTGCTGGCCCAGAATTAATACAAAGAACGTTTCATCTGTATTTGAGCAAAAATTGACACTAAAAGGAAACTATATGGTCGATGAAGTGCCTAATAGGAAAAAAAAAGACAGTTTGGTGCATTATATTTATGAATCTAACAGTGAAATAATCAACTGGAGGTCCAATGTGTTATGTAGCTTCATTTATGAATTACCATGATTTCTGCTACAACTACCATGATTTCTCACAATTTCAAGAGAACCTCAGCTTGGGTGTGCAAAGAAAGACTGACACTACAACTGATGCTGATGCCTCCTGATCATCTGTAAGATCCATCCTGAAGTTTTCTTTTATCTTATAGATCAACTTTTATAAATAGCATACTGCCTTCTTTTTACACTTTTTAATTTAGCATTAAAGCATCAGTTTTTGTCTTCACAATTTTTTTCTTCTGCATTTTATTCATGCTGTTATTTTTCATTTAGGGACCTAAAGTCTGGCTATAAATTGTGAGTGGAAGCTGGGATTATAAAACTCTTGATTTATATACTTTATTTCAGATACTATTATTTAGAATCATATTTTTTTGGTGAAAATAAGTGCTTATTAACCCCTTAATTTTTGTTTTTTTGTGGAGAGTATAACCTCAAGAAATTGGAAAGTTGTGTTTGGCCTCCCAAAGTATCAAATTATTTAAATACCAATCAAAAACTAGATCCTTGAGAAGAGTCTTTCTGTTGTGACTACATTATTTGTAATTATAGTTTTCAAATACCTTAGCTCTTATGTAACAGTGAATGTTAGATCAAAGGGGAAGGAGCTACTAAATTAACTATTACCTCTGTGCAATATTATTTTATTACAATTTGCATAAGTTTAGTGATGACAATGGCTAACTATCATGATGAAGAATTCGATAGACGAATACATTTGGAAGGATGTTAACTCAATAGGATTTTCTGATATTTGATTGGCAACAAAGCATTTCTGACACCATTAAATCTAATTTTAACAATATGAAAAAATTATAATAATGAATCTAAATTTTAGGGAGTGTTAGAACAGTTTGGCATCTTGAGAGGAAAATTATTGGTTTTTTATGCAATTAAAAACCTCCAATGAAACCCTTTCACAATCTTGTCAAAAACAAAGCAAAAGTTGAACATTCCAGTACAATATTTCTCTCCAATCATTTAGCAGCTTCCCCTTATTGAAACCACAAACATCTCACAATCTTATTGCAACTCTTCCAGTTAATAGAATTTGGAAAAAGAAAAAAGCAAATAACCTTTATAGGCAAAACTATGTTGTAAAATAGAGCTCTTAATTTGTGCCTGTTGTGCAACACATGAAGTTGCTGAAGAAGGAAGATCTGTGCTTCTGCTTCCCTTTTCCCCTGGTTGGTGTAGCGATGAATTCCTCCGCTGAAGACTTCCACACCTCATACTTGTTCTTGTTTAAACTGAGGTCTTCCTTCTTTTCCAGTGGCTCCATAACATGTGCTTCTTTCATAAGGCTGTGAAGTGGTGTTTGCAGTTTCAGGGAATTACTTCTTTCCATTGCAGAAGGGTCATTGTCCTTTAGTCTTCCTTGTGATTGCAGTGGACTCTTATCAAATACATTGTTGTTGGATTGTAGCATCACATCTGCAGTTTCTGCAATATGTTGGCATCTTTCTGTGTTTTCATCGCAGTCATATTCTTGGGCTTTTCTACTGGATGAATTCATGTGATCTTTTACATCTTCTGTTGAAGGGAATACTGAAGCTTCCTTCAAATCTTGTTGCTTCAACAAAAAAGTTCCATCACTGGATTTTTCAAGTTTTTCACTTACATCATTGGCAGTCCATACATCAAACTTGTCTTGATTTGGTTCAAGGGTTAGTGCTGTCTTGCTTTGGAATTCTTCAACATCTGTGTCTGTATCAGATCCAGGTGCATGGAGACTGCATTCTTTTCCTACAGTCTTAGACTCTATCAAAGAAGCCATAATTTTCTCACCATCCTCTACTTTCAGCATCGCTTGAATTTGCATCTTGGTCACTGATGCATTTATCTCATCTTGATTTGGTTCAAGGGTGAATTCTCTATTGGTTTGACATGATTCAAGATTTGTGTCTGTATAAAATACAGATCCATGGAGATGACATTGTGGTTCTGCAGTCTTAGAATCAGAATCCAAAATCTTCTCATCCAGCATTGCTTGAGTTTCCATATTGCTCACTGATGCAGTTTGGAATGTTTTAAGGTCTCTGTCTGTATCTGATCCAGGTGCGAGACTGCATTCTTCTTCTTCAGTCTTTACTACGGAATCCAAAATCTTCCCATCATCTTCAACTTTTGGCACTGCTTGAGTTTTGATCTTGCTCACCAATACATTTAACTCAGTTTGGGAACTTTTCTTCATATCTAATTCAAAATTTTGCTCATAATTTTTATCTGCAATATCTGAGAGATCTGGATAGATATCAAGGCAATCACTCAGATCTTCTTGATTCAGTATTTCATATTCTTCTGCAGCTTTTTTCGGTTCAAACTCTTCAAAAAATTCAAACAACCTGTGATCTGGCTGAATAACATTAAATTTCAGATTAGATTGTTCTGACAGAAGTGAAGGTAGTGTTTCTCTAATATTTGGGAGCACTGAATTAATGTCAAGACATTCACCAAAATGAGAACTGGAACTAAGATCTTTTTGATTCATCATTTCAGATTCCTCTGCAACTTCTTTCTGCTTGAACTCTTCTGAGCATTCAGGTAACCTGTGATCTGGCTGAATAACATTGAATTTCAGATTGGATGGTTCTGCCAGAGGTGAATATTGTACCTTAGTTTCCACTAAATTTATCTCACATATGTCTGCCTTCTCATACATAGTTGCATTAAACACTTCTTCAATTTGATGGCAAATTTTTTCTTCTGTAGTTCCTTTTCCTGTGTTGCTTTCTTCCTTTTGCATCATATCTCCACTCACCTCATCAATCAGATTAGTTAGTTTTGAGTGAAGCCTTTCCCCAATGGTGTTATCATGGTCTTCCAAAGGATTGGTTTCACTGCTCAAGCCTTCACTAGAACTTGTCATCTCATTTATTTTTTTACTTGTTATAAATTTCTCATTTGTTTCCTTCACTATGTCTTTGCTCATTGTTGCAACAGGATCTAATAACAATGAAGGGTCAAATGGTCTTTTCCCAATGACTTCATTGTCCCTGACTAGTTTGTTTTCCTTGTTTTGCTCTTCATTTACATATTCCACATGTTGTTCTTGCTTTTTATCTAAGACTGGAGTTTCCATCAATTCTTTTCCCTTCACTATCTCCTCTTGCTCTGTGCATTTATCACAGTCCCTAGTGATCAAACTTGAATTGTTTTCCTGTTGGTTTTCCTCCACAGTCACAGTCATTTTTGCTTGGCTTGTGTGGATAGGTTCTTCAAAATATAAATCATATAAGCCAATTTTCTCTGTTTCATGTTTTCTTTGACTATGATTATTGGTCTTTGCTTGAGTATGAAAATTGCTGATCTGAATGTTGTCTGTCTTTACATCTTCTAGTATTCCTACTTCGCAGTCATTACTAATCACATTTAGGATTGTGTGGCATTCATGAGGTTCTGTTCTAGATAGTTCTTTGATTTCTTTTTGATCATTCTCTGTAAGCAAGCTTTTAATTTCAGTACCAACAGCATCCAGAAAAACAATATCGATTGATTCAGTTGACAAACTCTTATTCGATTGCAACACACATTCATGTATGTCACATGCAACAGAAATTTTCTTTCCAATCTCTTTCTCATTTTCATCAAATGCCTTATCACTGCCCATCAGAAAACTCTCTTCACTAGATTTATTATTCTCTAATGTTTGGTTGGTAGCTGATATTTCCATTTTATAATCTTTTTCATATGATCCTGAAGCATCCAGATTGCTAGCCATTTTTCCAATGATGCCTCTGGATAACTCATCACATTTTACACTTGATTGTTTCTCTTCACCATCATACTTTATCTCTACTGATGGAATTAAGTATGCTTCTTCATTTTTAGGCAATGTGTCTAAAACTGGTATCTTCTTCTCATCTTCCACTGTTAAGCAAATTCCAGCATTTAATATAACATTGATCTACTACTAGTCAATTAAATGCATGACATCAAGTTAGAATTGCAATCAGGTCGAAACAAAATTTCTAAAGTTATTTGCCTATTTGTGTTTCCATATAGAATATTATTAGCCTTGATTATCTTATATGCAACATCATCTATCTATTAGCTGATATGTTTTTGTCATGTAGGTAGTGGTATTTGTAGTTGATCATATAAGAAAGCACAAGATTTTAGTAGTTGAACAAGAAACAGATACTGACCATCTAATGTCTTCTGATGTAGATTGTCATCTGCTGGTGGTGGCTCGACATAAGCTGACCCTGTGTTATCATATGATATCTCAGATTCAGCTGACAAGATTTTTCTGTTCACATCATTTTGATGTTCTGCATCATTTGACACATTCAAAGCTGTGGAGAGTTTGTCGATAGTTGTATTCTCTTCTCTGTGCTGTTCAAAAACTGCTAAAAGACATCATAGCAAAACCTGAATTAGCTCATGTCAGAAAACAACCTGAGTGAACACCAGCGAGTATTGGATATCGAAGTTCAAAGAACTACTTTGAATGCAACCAAATCTCACTTTGCTTGTCATGATCAAGGGAACCATGTATGACATTCGATGTAGCAGGAGAATTTGAAGAATGGGTCATCATGTTGGCAGCATCTTCATCTTCATGTTCTGATGGCAAACACTAACTCATCAGGAGGAACAGAGAAGCAGACAGAAGTTGATACAATCAATAGAGGAAGCAAGGAGGGACCTCGAGCAGCAGTGACGATTTGGTTCCCCATCTCATTGCCCATTGTGACTACCAATTCAAATTCTGCAATTTCAAGAAGACTTGTGGTCAGAAGTACAATGTCTGGCACTGCCAAAGAGATCATGAGACTATAAGTAGAAAGACAGAAAAGACACTATACCATGATGATTCTGAGTCCTGCAGTGCACCGATGGGGATTTCCTGATGTTGAACCCAATCCATTGCTTAAACTACAAGTTCCTTATGGATCATCAACTTGCTTGCAATTGAATGATGGCACACATATATGGTGACTGATCTGCTCATAGCTGCAACAACTGTACATGTCCTTTTTCTTTTCAAAAAGAAAAAGCTTCTATCACATCAGATGTTGGCATTGCAAGGAGAAATAATTGGAATAGTCTGCTCACTGGACCCAGCTTGGTTAGATTTTCTTTGCCAGTCTGAAACTCGTTAGCATGCAATCAGACAGCAGCTAATTCTGGATCAACTTTCGGCTTCGGCAGATAATACGATCCCGAGAGACTGCATAATCAAGACTTATATATATGTTTGTCAAGTTGGCTTGGTGATGAAGTCACAGCCAGGTGCATTGGATTCTCTTAAGAGTCATTTCTTTCTTATTTTCAACCTAATTATTGTTGTTTCCTTTGGTGGAGCTCAACATGTTATAATGCAATAAAAAGACTCAGGTTGGGCCCCTTCTGTTCTCCCTTTCTCTTTCTCTCCCCTATACAAAGGGTTGCAGTGGTTTCCACCACTTCCACTTTGCCTAAAACACTAGATGCTGGAATGATTGCTACCACCTGTGCATCATTGAGTCATGCCTTGCTCAACTATAATGCCTATTTATTATGCTACAAGCAACAGGATGTCATGATTTCAAGTTGAACTCTGCATTGTTATTCTGCAAGAGTTGCAGATATTTTAGGTTCTACTGGACATGAATCACTTAGGAAGGTGGAGATGACACCTGTGGTTGACTACTTGTCCCTAGGCTTTGAACTTGGTTCTAGAAAAATTGATTGCAAACTGTAAGTTTCATATGTAGGCATTAGAAGATTACATGTTTTCACTGCCTCAAAGAATGATTGAACAATTGTTCATGGGATGCATGTGGCACTTGCAAATCAAGGTTCATTTGACCTGAAGCTTGCTCGAATTTATTAGCCGAATTCAGCACAAATCTAGATGTGTTTGCGACACTTCTTCGGCTCGAAAGATTGTGTGAAAACATACTGCAAAATTCATTCTTTTGTGTCATTTCTCTTCTCCATTATTTGTCTTCTGTGTTAATCTACTTGTGTTATGTTCTGTATTGTTCTAAATGCGTTTATGCTGATGCTTCTGGAGTGATAAGATTTCAGAGAACGAAACTTATCTGTGGAAGCAGTTTTCTGGAGGACAGAATCATTGTCATTACTTTAGTGGATGAAACATGCTTTTCCACCCCTCAATCACTGCTTTGTCTTCCCTCTGAAACATCATATCTTTGGATGAGAAAACAAAGGAGAGACTTTGTCAAAGCATGCTTTTTTTTCTTGTGGCAGTGACTGATGATAATTGATAGCAGCTTCCCATCGGCAAGTCCGGGAAGAAGAAAGGACTCTGAGCGAACTCTGGAACAGAAATGTCCCACTATAGAGACATGGATGTAGGAAGCAGTAGCCTCAATTAACAGCATTGCTGATGATGACACGGAGAGAGAGAGAGAGTGCAGATTGTGATGTGCATGAGGGAGACCAGCAACCACCAAACAACTGCTGGTCTATCGAACTTCTCGAAGTGAACAGAAGCTGTTGATGGCCGAGTTTGAGGCAGAACTCGCTTGAAGGAACATGATCTGGATTCATATGGTGAAGTCAGCAAAATTAGAACTTTGTGCAGCAAAAAAATCCTACTTCAGTCTTTATATGATGTCAGATTTTGATCCTGCAGACACATGCAAGTTTGAATGCGGGTAGATAATTTCGATCGAAGAAGAGACTCCATGTCTGTTTGGTGTGATACTCGTCTGTTTGAGCCAGATTTAGAATCCCACTTACCAATCGATCGATCAACATATTATAACAAGAGCTGTTTATCAAGACAAGAAATCCAATTTGGATGGAAGCCACCTTTCTAAATCATGTATTATGACATTACTGTTTCTGAGGTGACAAACTATGATCTCAGTCCACGCAACTGTTGATATTTTAGGGTTCGTGTACTTACTTTGTTCTACCTACCAACACTGTTTTCTACGGCTCAACTCACAGTCGCAGCAATCCGAGGATCACTTGTGATCGAGAGACATGGAAGCAGAAACACAAGCTCCAGAGGTGCCCAGGGTGAAGCTGGGATCCCAGGGATTAGAGGTCGGTCCCATTTCAACTCTACAGATTTGTTGATTTTGTTCTTGTGTTGTTTTGGTGTCGAATTGCTTGAAGTCAGCTTTATCGAATTTTCCGGTCTTGTCGACCATGTTTCGCTCGCTTCTAGGTGTCGAGATTGGGTCTCGGGTGCTTCCAGCTCACTGGACTCATCAACGCTCCGCTGAGCGACGAAGAAGCCATCGCCTTCATCAAGCAAGCCTTCGATCGCGGCATCACCTTCTTCGACACCGCCGACCGCTTCGGGCAGCACAAAAATGAGATCTTGATCGGAAAGGTTCGATCTTTCTCGCTGATTCTCCCTCTGATGAGGAACTTGGGTCTCAGAGGTGGAAAGTCTGGTCTTTTTGGAGGCATTGAAGCAATTGCCCAGAGAGGAGGTCCAAGGGGCGAGCAAATTTGGCATTGTGAAGCTCGAAGGTGGCGTTCTCAAGACCAATGGGAAGTGCGTGCTGCGAAGCGAGCCTCGATCGCCTGGTCGTGGAGTACAAAGATCTCTGCTATCAACACCGAGTGGATTTGACTGTCCGCATTGAGGACACCGTAAGAACAGACCTCTGCATAATATGCTTTCGTTTCTGTAGGTCTCAGGTATGTTGAACCTTGATCGACTCCTTGTTTCTGTGGCATGCAAGATGGGGGAGCTGAAGAAGTTAGTGGAGGAGGGGAAGGTGAAGTACATCGGGCCGTCGGAGGCCAGCCTCGACACGATCAGGCGTGCGCATGCTGTGCATCCCATCCCATCACTGCTCTGCAGATACGGTGGTGGTCTTTCTGGATCCGCGACATCAAAGACGAGATAGTACCACTTTGCAGGTGATTTCAAACGACGTTCTTTTCTCTTGCTCTTCAATTCGATGAGAATGACAAGAGGTTTGTAAGTGTTGATGTTTTCGTTCGCGAAAACGATAATTCCATGTTCGCACAATTGTATGATTCTATCCTTCATTCATGTGTGTTTTAATCTCTCTTACAACCCAAACTTTCAACCAAAAAAAGCTTTGATACATAGCCATGGCAAGCACTAGAGTTCTTTGTGCATGTAATTCTTCTCTTTTAGGATTATTTAGCCCTTCACGACTTAAGTTTGATTTAGTTTGAGAAAAGGAGCTCAACAATTATGCAGTTTCATTTTCGGTAACGTAGAATCAGGCAGATTTGGGCCTCTAAACAGGCCTATGTGTGTATAAGTTATTTCATGAAGAACACAACGCTAACTACAAGAAGCTTTACAGAACATTGTAGTTGTTACTAAGGATTATAATTTTGGTCCGTACTAATATATTGAGTCTTGCTCGATATGGTACATACCGAGACGTATCAATGGTACGTCGAGGTGTATCGATGGCATACCCAAAATCATTAAAAAAAACCTCCAAAAATATCTAAAAATAGAAAAAAGTTAAATTAGGATTTTTAAGTTCGAAATAAATATAAATTTAGTATAATTTTACAAAAAATAATATAAATTAGGAAAGAATAGTATCACATATCTTTTCGAACTTTGAGGAGTAGCTTTGTGGTACATTCCAGATCGTCCTCTCATTAATATTGAACTATCTATAAAAAATTATTTAAATTATTAGATTATTTTTTATATAATTTAAACTTTAAGATTCAAACGAATTAAGTAATCAATCGATTGATATGCTTGGTTTTACCACAAAAAAGAATGACAAGACGCAGCGGATCGGGGTCCTTGATCTTATATATTTGTATATTAATATGATATATTTGTCAGACTCACTCCTAAAATTGATTCCACGACATAGTATACTAATACACTATTATTCATTGGTGCATCAACATAGTGATGGTTGTAGTCTGATCATTATGAACCACATGTGTCCAAGACAGCTCCTGAGGCAATGATAAATCTGAGATATATAAGTGCGGAGCATAAAGAATGCCAGAACTTCTATCTTCATTATTGATCTGCTATTCTCTATCGTAAGATTGATTATCGTACTATTGCTTAGAAAAGTATGACCAACTATTATTGTGCTGTTGTTGGCAATAAGATTCTCCATAATATGATGGTTATGAATATGATGAGTTTCGCTCTATGTCGACGTTGTGTAAACTCTGTCGTATATGCTTAAAATCATAAACTAGCTTCCCCTTCCCCTTCCATGCATAACTTGACCAGTATCTCATTAAGCTCAATGATTTGAATGTTAGGTGACATGTGTAAAATATTACTTATCGGTTTATGCACGACCTTCAAATTGTGTAGATGGGACCATCGACTCCTCGGCGTCATCGTTATCATCGATCGAGGCACTACTGTCCACATCACTGCCATGACTTTGGACCAAGTGGGTTGTTGAATGCGATTGTGAAGTTGCCTCATTACCTGACTCAATTATTAAAGACATTGAATTGACCCAATATCAATCAAATTTTGATTAAATCATCATTAAAATCACTAATCATAGTATTAGAAAATGTAATTGAAATCTAATTAAACCTATTATACTATCACAAACATATGATCCAATCCTTAATATACATGAAATATAAATATTTGACCTATTAAGTGTTTAATTTTAAAAATTAATATTAAACATACTAATCACAATATTAAATATCTTAATTACTTCCTAATTAACACTATTTTATCATAAAAAATATATCAAATAATATATTAGACATTAAGTCATACATCACATAGAATAGGCTTAATCATCTTACAAATCAATAAAAATCTAGAAAGAGAATATATACCTCTTGATTAGAGTGTTTTTTCTCTTAATCCGTTCAAATTAGTTTCCTAAATTTGATCCAATCGATAAATAATAGTTTTGTTGAGTTTAGGAAAGTGAAAATATGATAATAAGATAGAGATGTGAGTGAAAAAAAGATTGAGAAAGTGAAATGAGTTGAAAGAGGGGGTAGGAAAGAGTTTAAAAACCCTTTTCTAAGTCTTAAATGGTCAGATTGACCGTTTGAAAAATGGCAATCTCAGCCCTTAATCAGTAATGGCCAAAATTCGATAGTTACCGACAGGTTGATAATGGTCAGATTTTGATCGTTATCACCCGATACAAATCCTGTATTGCCCAATACGGGATCAAGTGATTGATACCGTCTATTAGAGGGTGCTCCACATACTGATATCTTGTCGGACCGGTATGAATCGCCCGCACCGGGTGATACGTATCGGTACAGCAAATCCTGATTGTTACCCTCAAGGTGCCGGAGTCCAATCTCATTAACGGATTAGTGAACGGCATAATCCAAACAAAACAATTAATTATAGGGATCAATTAATTGATTCTCCTGACATTATGATCATTGTATATCAAATGGATTGTAGAGTGCCCAATCTAATGCAAATGATGCCTTTGACTGGCAGGGATCTTGGCATTGGAATAGTTGCATTTAGTCCTCTTGGTATGGGCTTTTTTGCTGGAAAGACTTATTATGCAGAAAGTTCTGCTAACAGTGTACTGGGATGATCTTATGTCTTTATATCAAACAATCTCTTTTGTCAAGAATGTCAACATATGTGGGTTTTCCTTTTTTTTTTTCAACTATGGTCAAGTTACTTTTTAATGTTTAAAATCAGATCATTCCAGTTTAGAGATGACATATATTTCTTGGCTCATTTGATGCTTGTTTTTCAGTCATTTCACCCTATAGGTTCTCCGAAGATAATTCGGAGAACACGATTCTGCATGTCCAAGGAGCAAATTTGGCTGCAAAGCATGGATGTAACCCTGCTCAGCCGGCACTAGCTTGGCTCCTCCACCAAGGGAATGATGTGTTTCCTATCCCAGGTACCCGAAAATTTTCGTTCTCCTAATGTGCCTTTCAGGAAATGCTATTTGCAACATTACAGAACCAATTATTCTTTTTACCCTCAAGAATTAATTCTCCATGAATGTTACAGCTGATAATTTTCTAGCACTTACATTGTTGTTGACAATTGCAGCGCCAGATACAGGACCTGCAAATGGTAGCCTTTCTACTAGTTTGGGAATCACCTTTTTTCCTTTATAATGCCAAACAATAAAGCCATTTCAAACAGTTCCAGTTCAAGTATGAGAATTTTACTCGCAAGAGAGAGTAGAATATTTGTTACTCATTCAGTAAGATTTCTGAAACATTTGCTTTTAATACAAGTTTGAACAAAATATGAAGAATACCCTTCCAAGGTTGAATAACCATATATTCCCAAGATTTCTAATTTGCTATTATGACACTTATGTAAGATCAAATCAATTGGTGAAGGATCAGGACAACATGTTTATTAGTACTTCTTCATCTATCAACTTTCACCTAGAAAAGATTTTATGACCCTCTACTGTCTGGAAACATTAACCATAAACAAGACATTTTTGCGAGGTTTTGCAGCTGCACTATATGTTCCTATTCTGCTTAATTCCTTCAATTGTGCTTCTCAAAGTAAGTCGTCTGCGCTCTTGCTTATTCATTACTTTTCGTGTTAAATTTGATTTTTGTTAAGGAGATATATTGAATCTACTTGTGCCATCATGTCACGACCTTAGCTGGTTTTGCCTAAGGCATGCGGCACCCTCGCGTGTCCGTCCGTAAAGGTCAGCCTCCCCGAAGCCTCCCATTGTCCCTTAGGACCAACAAAAGAGAGAACGGGTTAAAGAGAACGCCTCAATCGGGATCCACAAGCAAACATGTCCGAAAAACACTTCATAGACAATGCAAATTACAAACAGACTTTACAAGCTCTGAACAGTGGCACAACAATGGGTAAAATGGTCCATTACAGACCGAAAAGCTCTCACACGTGTCCACATGACACAACCTTTATTTACAAGCCTAAAGAGGCCACCAACCCAACTAACATGGGACTATTTAGCCTTCGGCCGCCCCTTTACCTGCTGTACAAGGCATGAACATGCCAAAAGACAACGGACAGACATAAGCATTACATCCAACATCTTGTTTAGAAGTTTGTCCGTTACATTCTCCCCCACTTATCCCTTCGACGTCCTCGTCGAAGCCTTTGTGAACACTGCAACTCTTCGCCTTTGCTGAGTCTTCAATCTTCCACTCTAGCTGCAATGCGCCTCCTGGCTCCTAGCTGCTCTCCGCTGCTGTTTTTGAGTAGTCGAACCTTTGATCTGCCATGCTGCTTCAACTCACCAATGACTCTGACTCTGGTGTGGGGTTGGCTGAGTTGTGTTGATCCTTGTTGATTCCTGTGGATCCACCAAATAAAGGAAAAGACCATCTTTACTGCGCTAGTCTCTCAAAATTTCCACATGCTGCTTGAACTGGGTGGATGCTTGTTGGAGCTTTAACGAGCATCGCCTCGCAAACTTCCGAAGTTTTTGGTCCTTCCTCCATAAAATCTGCTCATTGACTCTTCTTTCAGTTAGTTGTCCCATCCAAGTATGTTCGCATCACTTCCGCTTTCGATTGGCATTTCGTTGGGAAATGAGGCGGACAATCTACTCTCAGTAGCACTGATCACCGTTGGTGAGGATTTGACAACTATTGTCTTCCATTATCTTCGAAGGGTCTTTGAACTTGTGCAGCGCTCCTCTGCTGGATAGATAAGAGAATTGGGGTACTCAGTTTCGCCCATTCTCTTAAGAGTTGAGAAGGCAAAAGTTACTTGACTTCGCCCGCCTCCTCGAGGTTGTACTTCATGCATCGAGCTGGTTACTAGCCTTCGCCTGCTCTTTGCTCACACTTCTGAAGCACTTGAAGTGTTTGCACTCCTTGCGTTGAGTTAGTTACTGTGATTCACCTTCTCAATGCCATTGAACTTCTAGAATGCAGGAAGTTTTCACCCCAACTTGGAGTAATTCTCTGATAGATGAGGTCGCCTCTGGGATTGTACCGTCTTCTCCATCAACCCTGCCGCCTACTCCACTGAGTAGCAAAGGTACAGCACCGCGTACTGCCTGCTTCGTTCCTTGGTCGTGCACTCTTGCATGACCCGAAGTCCTTCACTTACGGCTATCTTGATGAGAAACTTGTTGACACCGGTCTTACGAAGTTTCTTGGCCTCTGCCCTTCAGCCTTGTCTCGGTACTTGGAGATTGCCTCTGCATGCTCCACCTCCTCGGCCCCTTTCACGACCAAGCGCTCTCCCTCCGTGAGAGCAAGGGATCAATGACTTGCACGGAAGTCCCGCCTCTGCGGTACCATGGCGCTGCCATGCCCATGGCCCTACTATCCGTCGCCTCGCCTCTGTATCCCTTTCCTTCACAATCAGTAGAGATGTCTCCATGGCACTCCTCTGAGTCCACCTCCATTCTAACTGATGCTTGATTTTGGGTAGCTAAGTCCCTCTGGACTCGTCGTCGCTTCCTCGCCCCTTTCGACCCCCTGCTTCAACACCATTGTGTTCTCCAAGCAGTCCGTTTGGTCGATGGAAAGACAGACTGCAACTCCCATGCATGGCCTCTGCCATCACGTTGTAGTGTTTGCACCGATTCTGTTCTCCTTAGCTTCCTTGGTAGTAACGTTCGCTTACTCGACCTTGTCCTCTGACTTGTCGGGCTCCCTTAAGCGAATATAAGCTCTGGAGAAGTCCAACTCTCCAGCTGCTTCGATCATACCTCTGCATGATCAAGTCCCTCCCATGGAACTCACTGGTACTTGCATTCGAACTTTTCCCTTGGTGGAACCCAGCCCCCATATGCTGATGACCAAGGTTTTCATCCGATGCAAAATTCGGTGCACGCCTGGAAGACCCGCCTCTGCGGTACCATGACCTTCACTCCTTGAATCCATAGCCCTTCCTGTCGTCGTGTTGTTCACCAAAGCGGAGCTCCCAGTAGCTCCCGATCATACCTCTATATGATCTCATCCCTCACGGGACAATGTCGTGTGTGTCGCATTGCCACGAACTGTTCCACCACGATCCGCTGCACCATGTCGCCTCCTGGTGACATCTCCATTGCATTTTGATCTTTGTGGAATAAACTCGAATTGTGAACCCTCCATGTGTGGCCTCTGCCAATACATCGCAGGGTCCCTTCCACTTTCGATTTTGTTCTCTCCTCTGGCAATCGACCTTCATCCACCCACTCCCGGGTCACACTTAGATGAAGCACCGCTCTAGGACAGTCCGTCGCCTAGTAGCTCTCGAAGTCCACCGACTTCATTGTAATCTGTGCACCATTGTCTGGATCCTGGGCCTCTACCCCTACCAGCACAATCTCCGCTACGCACTGCTTCCTTCATAGCAACTCAAATGGCAACACTGTGGCATATTCTTCAAGAGTATCCGCCTCTGCGTCCTCTCGCCCCGTGCTAAGGCCTTCTGAACCCAACTTTGCCTCCGCAAATTGAGTCACCTTAGTTTCTCCATCAAATGCTTCTCCGAGATAAGGTGCATGTGCCCGGAAGCTCCCTTCGTCTTTGGCACCATGCAAGATGAGTCCGCTCCGTCAGAATGAAGGACCCATGGAACAACATGATCCTACTCTTGCCTCTGCAAGAGTTCATGTCCTTGACCTCTGTCTAAGAAAAGCACTGTGCCTCTGCTCCATGTTCCAACTTCTATGCTGGCTCCCTTCATGCGGCTTGGGTACTTCGCCAAGTTACACCCAAGTTGCTCCGTTCCTCGTTTTTGCATTGAGTCGATGGTGGCCCTCGCGCCCACCATTCCACGGGTCAGCCCTCCCTTGAGTCCGATCTCCACATCGACTCCAAGTGTACCTTCATAAGTTGCTTTGGGTCGCTCCCCCACTTGATCTCGCAATGCATCCACCAATGCATTCTCTCGAGCAAGATCATGCGACAACTCCTCGTCGCTTGCTCAGTCCATCGAGCTTTGTGAAGTTGTTGTTTGTGAGGTACTCCTCCTCAACATGTGAAGTCCGTCTCACATGATTCTCCCTCTGGAGTGCCGAGACTTATCCCTCCTAGATAACTATCCCGTTGGAGCAACATCTCTCTTCGTTTCGGAGACCACCATCCCCTTGGACTACTCCGATCTGCTGAACAAACTGTGCATTGTTCTGCCTCTTGCAAACGCACTTGCTAGATTGCGCCTCCACGTCAATACAGCCACCGCCGCACCCCTCAAGGCCTAGCAACATGCTAAACTCGTTGCACACTTCAGCCTCCTCCGGACGTATCCTTTGCATGCCGAAGAGAAAGTTTCAATGCTCCATGGCGCCGAGTCTCGACCGCCTTGGGATGGCCACGAACATTCCATCGTCCGTATACAAGCCCATGCATGAGTACCAAATTCTTCGAGTTAGCAATTCCCCTCACCTCTGTGAGCTTTTACATAACTCTTTTGGTCGTTGAGCAACTCATTCCACCTTGGACGGTCTCATTCTTGCCAAGCGCCTCGCTTGCCTAGAGCACCATCAAGTATAGTTGTCAACGTTGAGCCGTAGCTCAAACTCAGCCATCCCAACCTTTGTGCGCTCCAAATTCTTCCAAGCTTGCCTGTTCTCGTGGTGCCTCTTGCGCGAAGGGTTGGCCATTCCTCTGAATGCCAATCTCAGATGCTCGCTCCTCTGAGCGACTCTTTTCCCTACATCTCCATGCCCGTTTTCCCTCAAACGGTCGCGTGTGTGCTGACTGCCCTCAACGCAGCCCCGCTAGGTCCCCCACGTTTGCATGTCAAGTGTTTCTATGAGTACTTGTCCCGCTCTGATACCATAATGTCACGACCTTAGCTGGTTTTGCCTAAGGCGTGCGGCACCCTCGCGCGTCAGTCCGCAAAGGTCAGCCTCCCCGAAGCCTCCCATTGTCCCTTAGGACCAACAAAAGAGAGAACGGGTTAAAGAGAACGCCTCAATCGGGATCCACAAGCAAACATGTCCGAAAAACACTTCATAGACAATGCAAATTACAAACAGACTTTACAAGCTCTGAACAGTGGCACAACAAAGGGTAAAATGGTCCATTACAGACTGAAAAGCTCTCGCACGTGTCCACATGACACAACCTTTATTTACAAGCCTAAAGAGGTCACCAACCCAACTAACATGAGACTATTTAGCCTTCGGCCGCCCCTCTACCTGCTGTACAAGGCATGAACATGCCAAAAGACAACGGACAGACATAAGCATTACATCCAACATCTTGTTTAGAAGTTTGTCCGTTACAATCAGTCGAAAAAGTATGAGAAATATTTTCTATATTCCCTTTTTTTTTTCGATAGTGGTTAGCTAATTCTACTAGTCTTAATCATAAACAGGACCACCAAGACAAAACAATTTGGAAGATAATATTGGCTGGCTAAAGGTGAAGCTTACAGAAGATGACAGATCGTCGCGGATGCACCTCCGAAACGCAACTAATCATCTTCTTATGTTCTAGTAATATGGCATTCATTGCCATCATCTTCTACCTCTTTATGACTTGAAAGAGAAACTTGTTTTGCTTACAGTAAGAACTTCAAAGATGTCTCTGTAAATTGTCATGTACCTCATGATTTAATATACATGCCAAAGATCTAGTGCATCATAGATTTGCTTTACATTTTTCTTTGCCTTTTTCTGTTTTTGTGTCTGAAGAATTATTCCATCAAGATTTACTAGATTAACATGTTCTCTGAATATAAAGATTTTGATTAAATGGCTTAGCTTTCATATTTGTAATATTTTGCTACTCTCATAAGTATTTTACAGTGAGACAAAAGAGTTATCAGAATTTATAAGAAAATGGTGTGATTGTAAGATGAAAGAGAAAGTCTATCAATCAAGCAGTAAAAACTTACTGGGTTTATAAGCTGCAGAGACTGCAGGCATCCTTCTCTCATAAGCAGTAAAAACTTACTGGGTTTATAAGCTGCAGAGACTGCAGGCATCCTTCTCTCATATTGTCCTTTCATAGTTTTCAATGTTGATCGACTTCTTCCTCAAATCTACTGTTTGACATGTGCAGAGTCAGAAATAGTTTTACTGCAGCCATGCAGCTGCTCAGCTGATCTTGAGATGCATCAAAGGAGTAGAGTGAATTCAAGACATATTCCATGGTTGAACACATCATGCATCTCCACAACCATACTTTGACTGAAACCTTCAGTATGTTGCATGCCTTGCTCATACACTGATACATCCATGAGCTACTGGTACTCTCTCTCTCTCTCTCTTTCTCTCTCTCGCTCGCTCGCTCTTACACAAGAGGTCCACCCTTGAGGTATTCAGTGAAAGCCAGTGCCACCAAGCCGAGCATGGCGAAGCGGCCGTTCCAGAGCTCTGCATCGGCTGTCATCACGCCACTAGACTTGGACTGCACGCTCACGCCCTTGAACAGGGGCACCAAGGAGGCAGCAGAAAGCAAGGCGGCGGTGCCCGCGAACCACGGCAGCCCGCCATTCGCGAGCTGAGCCACCAGGTCGTCGCCCCTCGTGAGCTCCACCGCGATGGCTGACACGAACCCGATCATCGCCAATCTTCCGTTGATCCTCTCCGGTGCCGGCCCACTGAACGCTAGGATATCCGAGAAGCTCGTGCTTTCCTGTATCATGAAATTGCTGGTGAAGAAACTGATGTCGAATTCTCTCAACTCTAATATGATTGCGTTCAGTATTCACCTTGCGCTTGGGTGTCGGTGGAGTAGTCTGCACTGGCTGCGGCGGCGGAGGCGAGACAGCTGCCGGGGGTTCCTGCGGGCGCTCCTGCTCATATCTCAAAATGTGAGCTTTGGTGTGAAGGAAGCTTATTGGTAATCTCCCACGCCCGTATGCTTACCTCAGATTGACACCTGACGCGAAAGACGCGGCCGACTTGCCTAGACGGCAGCAAGGCACGGGAAGGAAGACCGGTGCGAGTCGCAAAGTCAGCTATGTTGGAGTGCAGTGTGGCTGATGCGGCCATGGCTGGTATTTGCGAGCTTGGAGAGCGCAATGGAACTCTGCAAGACGTACGCTCGGAGATCTATGTCGACAGGTTTCATGGAAGGAGGTATATATAGGGCGAGGGAGTACTGAACCGAAGGGGTGGACGGAGAGAAGCCACGCGAGCTGCAAGAACTGGGCCATGGGGCGGGCGTAACGTGGAGCGCAGAACCTTCACATGTCCCAGGGCGGCGACGTGGACGGGGAGACCACCAGGGGAAGGTGGCGAAGCCTCCAGAGAGATGGAGACGAAGCGTTCGAGGTTTCGTCAGACGGAAGCAATGTCTGCTCGTGGGTGGTGGTGGTCGGTAGTGGGCACGATGCAGTAGGTGTGCTTTTGGCAGCGAGGCGAAGGGGACGTCGACGTGGGCTTTCTTCTTCCCATGAATCCGGAGAGAGCTTGTGACACCGACGCAAAGCAGAGTATGTGGAACTCGTTTTGACGGGTGTAATGATATGTTACATGTTACTTATTGTAACTCTCAGACAGCAGATAGGATCGATTTGATTATAATCACACCATCTCAGCACATAAAGGACATGAGGAATACTTTCGCTCTCCTTCAATGGTGGAGTTCAGCATAAACATGGTAGAATGAATTGATACACTGCCAAACAATTAGATGACATGTATAAGACATCCAGGAAGAACTTGGGTAGCCATGCACCATTGATGATCTTTACAGTTTCTATGATGGATCCCTATCAGACAGCAATCGGGAAACCAGTTCTTGTCATAGGACAAAATGATCATCCAAACATGAAATAGATGATGCCACTTCAACATACAGGAGTCGTGATCTTTAGCCAAAGACAGCGAGCTTGGATCACTGGATTCCAGTGACAAGAGGATGGTGGGGAAAATGTATTGCAAGAACTGTTCAAAATTTTGCCTACAAGCACAAGAAAGGAGAGTGCAAAAGTTCGAGGAATGCATGAAGTGCCAGCTAAAACAGGAGTAGAATGATAATAGCAAAACTTGTCGAACACCTTTCCAGGATATACCTTAAGCTGACAACTAAGGTTGATCTTCAATCACATAATCAGCTGAACAATGGAAATCTATAGGAGAATAACAGTACGCTGATCAAGTAGATCATAGACGCCAAAAATTCTTGTTAATAAATGGACAATCAGTAGTTCACAGATGTGAAACAAGCCCAGCTGATAGGTAACCATATCAATATAAACGAGGAAAAAGGAACCATCAGTTTCCAGTTAGCAGTGGTTAACTCAATCAAATACAAAAGGTCTAGATAAATACTGGTTTAACAAACTATTTAGGGCTGGTAGAAGTAAGAAAGCCTAGTTGATCAGCCAAGACATTTACATCTTCAGTATCTACCCCCTCGATACCGAAAGTACCTTTCTCATCACCAAGTCCTTCGTTTAACAACTCCTCCCAAAAGTTGTCATTCAGCTCCCCATCTGTGTTGTTTTCATGAGGCGCCAAGTGCTCCTCGCTATGGGACTGTCCTGCTAAGTTATCCGAGCTCAAAACTTCCTCGACATAGAAGTCCTGTATACCTTGAGCTTCAATTTTGACAGGCAAATATGTTTCCTGGTATCCGCTCGTTCCCACATCATCAGGCTCAGGAGCTGTGTCGATGGGTCTTCTTCTTTTCTTAGAAATGGCCTCTTCAAGCTCCTTCATTCTCTCCTTCTGGTCAAGCAACTGTTGTAATAAGCTGGGGTTCTGCATCAGCCGAGCTAGGAAAGCCATTGTCTGTTGTTGCCTCTGCTCTGTCAGTTGTAGCCTCTCTTCCATAGCTTTGAGATGGGCTCTTGTGTTCTGTTGCTCCTGCCTTAGTTTTACAACTTCCTGCATCAACAAATGTCTATCACGCTTTAACCGGTCTACTTTTCTTTCCAGGCCAAATTCCCCAACCTCGATGTATGCACTAAGAGACTGTTGTAATGGAGGATGATTGTGTGGCCTTCTCCTTTTTATGGTCTTAAGCAGATGTTTCTGCCCCCTGAGGAATCCCTCGTTAGCAAATTCCCATCTATCAGGATCCACCTTTCTAAAACCCTGCACAGATCCCCAACATTGGCAACAAAAACGTGACAAAAAAAAGAGCCCATTATTAAAAAATAAGCTAAAGCCAGCTGGATTAGGCTTTATAAACACAATGCTGACAATTATGAATTATTCCTATAACTGAACAGGCCAAGTACATGTATCTTTTCCACATATCAACTGATAAATGAAGATTAAAGAAAAACTGCTGAATGCAATAAAAATTCAGAAACAGATCAACCAAGTGAGAGGAGTAGAATATTCCAGCCTTTACCTCAAGCTGATTCACATATGAAGTAATTACAGTTGCAACAGCCATATCTTTCTTCTCTTTTCTTCTTTCATGTTCTTTCATCATCCTCTTCTATACTTTTTGATAAGACAAATAGAAAACAAATTATTCATTTACACTTATGGTTACCAACTAGAAATTTTTGGAAAGAAGGGTTAAAACTAATAATTAAAATTTCCTTCTACAAAGAAAAGAAAAAACGACGAAATATATGCATCTTTTTACCTCTCAATGTGATTGATACATCAAAGTCATATCAGTTGTGGAACCCCATATCTTTCCTTTGTTATCATCTTCTTGCTTCATCGACTTCTAAAGTTTTTGAACAAACAAATAGCAAACAAATTATTCCTTTCTGTTACTTTTTAACAAATCCTATCACATAAAGCTTCAGAAAAGAGGTCTCAATACCAACAAAATTTTGGTTGCTACCCTAGGATTCTATGCCTGATCATTTAAAATGTGTAAGCCTTCTGTGGATTTTGAATGGACAAAACATATAAAGATTATCATTACTCGCACATGTTTTCTGAACTTCATATGAACCAGTGACCTATCAAAGGAGAACTAGAATAGACCAACAATCAAAATTAGGGAAATTAACAATTATAAAAGAAAGTTTTTAAGTTCAATCAGTTCAAGCCATGTATTCTGATGTGTTATGACTACCCCAACCCCGCAGGGAGATATAAACAGCTCAAGCTCATGCCACTGAAAATTTAAGTACGGAAATTTTAGTCTGTCCAAACAGAATTAGCATTGGGAATTTTAGGTATTATACACATCATTCTAACATAAAGAACCTCGGGTGGCTGAGATGAAGGCAACCAGTAAGAGAAGAAATGACCAAAGAAACATGTATTTGTGATGAGAATGCCACAATTATCACAAGTCTGAACCTAATACAATCAGCTAGGCAAAACATATCAATCAAGCAAATCATATGCATAAAGAGATACAGACACGTGATGCAGCTCTTGTCGATCACCTATAAGAGCTGAGATTGTTGGTTTTGCATAAAACACACATCTCTTATGACCACTGGTTGCTATTAGTGTTAAATATGATTCTTGTTGCATTGAAGTCAGATGAGGTTCTGTTGCTGATAAAAAGAATTTGAAACTTAAATTTGCCTTTAATTTGCAAAGTTTTGTCATGAAGTTAATGATTTCCCGTTGATATTATCCTAATACAAGGGTAAAATGGTGCATGCTTTCTTTGAAAAGCAAAAGGTGATTTAAAATCTAAACACCTGAAGTTTAGATGATGCACTTCGAACGTAGATGCACTGATTCATTCCTTCAATTAAGGATTCCCTATTGGTGCTTAGTTCAGTTATCATGTTTAGTAAACTCCTCAGAAAATGATAACCAAATTTTAGTAGTAGCACTACCAATAGCCTTTAGGATAAATGACAACAACAATATACTTTCACATGTATTAAAATGGCAATGACAAAAGAAGCAAGAAAACTTATCTTGACGTCATCTAGTTTTGTTTGCAAGTTGATTTTTTTCTATTCATCTAAAAGAAAATTTTTAATTTTCTCTTTTACATTTTTGTTCTTCTCTTTCCTCTAAGCATATTTGTTCTGCTGTGCATACAATACCAGAGTTTTTTTTCCTTTTAACTTCTGAAAAAAAGGTGGCAAGGCCCCAACTGAACTTTACGAATGAGCATGCACTGTCTCTCTCTATTATTAACATACAATGCTTAATCACAGAAGAAGGAGAAAAGGCATTCCATTTAATCAACTTGTTCAACTACAATAACTTCCCTGTTTCAGTTAATCTTCATTTCAACGAAAATCTACTCTCTTTTCAACTCAATCAATAACAATGGAACAAAACAATAACTACTATGGAGGAAAAGATACATACTTGATGAAAAATCATCTATTCTTGCTGAATTAGCAACAGAAGTGACAGAGTACACAACATCAGAAGCATCCACTAACCCTTTCCAAGAAGGCTTAGGAAAAGGGTAACTGCATTGCAAGTACTTACATAGGTATTTAGCTGCCTGACGAAGCTGGAGAAGTTGTTGTGCTTGAAGTATTTGGGCAGCAACGTCATGGCGAAGGCATGCGGGTCCCAGACCACGAAGCTGTTGTTCGTCTGACTCCACGAGACCACCTGGTTCGTGCTCGGGTCATCCACCATGTCGTATGTCTTGGTTAGAAAAGGCGGTGGCCCGGCTTCATGGAGCCCCTCCAATGGTCTCGGAGGATCGACCACGATCTCATTGGAGCCAGAGGATGCCTCCGAGTAATCCTGGTATTCCTCTTTCACCGGATTCATGACGAAATTTGAGGCAAATAAAGTCAAACTTCCTACTCAAGATAAGGATTTCAATAGAACTCTCGAATTAGACAGGAAATCAACAGTTCTTAACCGACCCTCGGTGATAGAAAACAAAGTTGCAATTTTGATCTACGAAAAGGAGGAAGATTGAAGGATAAAGCGAGCGGAAACCAACACAAATATGTACAGAGGAAGATATTTTACATAAGACAGGACTACGCTCCACTAAATTAACGGAACCCTAATACTGAACAAAGGAACAACATCGACAACTATTACTACTTGAAAAGGGGATTACAAGAGAAATCCGAGGTCTCGATGCGAGGAGAGAGGAAAATAGTAGAACAATCAGATGGATAGCAACAGCAGTTGGTATTGACGGATGGAGCAGCAAAGATGCGATTTCTAGAGGATAAAAAGATGCGCTACTGATCAAACAACAGTCCGGTCTCTTCCGGGAACATCAACAACACAGGATTTCAAAGGCTTAGATCGCGAAAGCAAACAAAAGAAAGCATCTTTTGGAGCACAAAAACGAACCGATAGATGATACGATCGAAGCGAGAGAGAACTGCGAGGAAGAAAGAGTTAGAATCCAGGATGAACTGCTCTTTACTAGCGGATCCAAAATCCAGAAGGGCGAGATGTCTGTGGCGTCGGAGATGCTTGGAAACCGCGGAGGAGGAAGGCACGCAGCGAAGAGGGGGAAATCTAAAGCCGATGGTTTTGCCATGGAAGTTTCTAGATCGAGGGCGATGGCTTTGCGTCTCCTGAGTGAGTTTGGAAGGTTCTGAAAGGAAGTAATAGTAAAAGGAAAATAGATAATTAAATAAATAATGGATCATTTGTAATGAATAATTGTAGAACTTCCTTCTTTTTTCTTTTCTTTTTTTTTTTACTTTTTTTATGGGAAAGAGCCATTATTATTATTATTATTATTATTATTATTATTATTATTCCAAATTGCACTCACATTTTAGGGTAAAAGCCCTAATTACAATCACTTACACATATACTTGAGATTAGAAAAGCTTAGATACCTTCAAAAAAAAAAAAGATGAGATATACTGAAGTTCAAATTTATAAGAAAATTTAAGATTTAGTATAAAATTTTTAAGATTATAATAAGGTAAGATTTATATATATGTCAATGAATTTTATATTTATCCCTTTAATTTACACACATAGAATTTTTAAAGTTACATATATGTTAATAAGTTTAATCTTTATTAGTGATATGATCATTATTTTTTTATCAATCAATATAAAAAAAATTAATTAATATTTATTGGATATGATGATGAAGAAGAGCTTATTGGACATATGACACAAGTAGAATATTTAAACGATATATTCTCACGATAAATCAATTATTATAAAAATGATATTATATAAGGTATATTCTTATTTAAAACTAATGAGTATTTATGATCGTTTTATATTTATTGATGCGTACTAATTTGATCGTCAAAAGGCTTCATAATATAATTTCTTGACGTAATCCTTACCTTTTATGGGACAAGAGATATAAAAAATTTGACTCTCACATGAATAATTTAAAGAAATTAATATATATTTATAAAAAGTTTGACCAAGTGGACTCAAGAAACAAACCCCTTATAGTCATTAGATTCAAAGAGGTATATATTTTCTTTTATTTTTATTTATTCAATCTAAATATCTTTGATAAATGACCTTATAATTCACCTACAATGCTTTCATTTGCTGAACTTTTCGACTATTTTATAAGAAAATACTTAAGAATGATACTCTCACCTTCCTCTTACCACAATTATATGTTTCAGATAAATAATAAAAAAATTTAAGTTTTATAATTAATAAAAAGAATTCAGACTCTCTACAGCTTCAACGATTGATGCCCTAAGTCTTCAATGACATTATTGAATCCAACTCGGCCCAGGTTTGGGTCCGACCAATCCGGTTCGATTAGCTAATCCGGTTCGATTAACCATTCCGGTTCGGGTCGATTAGCGCCAGATCTGTGCAGATCATATGTTGGTTACGTCTACTTCGCCTCCATTCTCCTTTCTTGCGACAGAGGAAAAGAGGGGAAGACGACCCTAAGAAGCGGAAGCGGAAGCGAAGGCGAAGGAAGAGAGAGAGAGCAATTGAGAGAGAAGGATGGATGTGGTGAAAGCGCAGCAGATGGCCGGGCGGGCGGTGGAGAAGGTGATAGTGCACCCGCTGGTGCTATTGAGCATCGTGGACAACTACAACCGCGTCGCCCGCGACACCCGCAAGCGGGTCATCGGCGTCCTCCTCGGATCCTCCGCCAAGGGCACCGTCGACGTCACCAACTCCTACGCAGGTTAGCCCTAATCCTCATATTTTTATCCTGATCTAGGTTATATGTATGCGTAGCTTTATGTTCCTTAATCGCCCCTGGAAGAAGGTTATGGAATGCCAATTGGTCGCAAAAGGGAAGTATGGAAGATGCGCGTGGGGCCTTTCTGGAAATCAAGATCTTGTTACCCTTTTCTTATTCTTCACGATTTTTCAAGAATCACTGTGAATGGGAGGGTTTTGTGTATGTTGCAAGTTCCATTTTCTTTTAATTGCGGAAGAGAAGTATGAAGGATGGTTTTAAAGTCTAGTGGAAATCAAAATGGGGTTTTTCTTGTTATCTTCTGCTCATGTTTGAAGGGCCGTTAAGTGAGTTTAGGGCTGCTTTACAACTTTAATAAAATGTTCAAATTTATGAAGCTGATTAAGATTCAACGGGTACTTCAAGCCTGATATCCTTAATTTTAAACCCCTCTTATTTACGGGGGTTTGAAATACCAGGATTTTTTTTGGAAAAATTAGGTAGATATCCAAATTCCAAGTTTGGGAATTCTTCCAAACTCCAAGTAATAATTAAATTTTGTGTTTGGTTGAGGGGTTACAAGCTTGGGTTATATGCGTGGAGATTTATATGATCTAGGATCAGGAAATTTTTTGGGTACACTTGGAATATGGATCTTAGTTTTTGAGTTGCAGAATTTGGAAGTTGGGATTATAGAAAGTGGAATTTCGAGGGTGTCTATTTGCAATCCGTACAAAATTTATGTATCAAATGAGCTGTGAAATGTGAATGATGATGGGATTTGGGGGATAAAGTTTGGATAATTATATTTCTATAGTAGGTCTTGAGGGTGGAAGCTTTGATTGGAAATTCAAGGGCGCTGGCTACAATCCAATCCCAGGGTTTTTAGTGGGAAACTCATGGATGTCCATGTCAAATTGGACACATCATTCAAGCTGCATATTTTTAAGTTGCTATTACGTGGTCATGTTTCTTCTTTTGTGCTTCTTGTAGCTAATTGGGCTTCTTGGCCAATTTTTTCATCTTTACGCTTTTGTACTTGACATAACATGTTGTTTCTCAATCAGATTGTTCATTGTTCTGTTTTCAGTAGAAGTGTTCTTGAGTATTATTTATGCTACATATAAAATGAATGCTGGTCTACCAGTCACACTTGTTGTGATAGTTTTTCTACATATTGTGCTCACACCTTAATGCTGTTTGCAGTGCCTTTTGAAGAAGATGAAAAGGACCCAAGCATTTGGTTTTTGGATCATAATTACCATGAATCAATGTTCTCCATGTTTAAAAGAATAAATGGTACTGCTCGGTTCAAACTTTAAACCTCTATGTGTCTGTAAGGAGTTCAAATATTTTTATTCCATGTTTGAACCAAACATGTCATTTTGCAGCCAAGGAGCATGTTGTGGGTTGGTACAGCACAGGTCCAAAGCTACGGGAAAATGATTTGGACATTCATGCTTTGTTTAATGAGTAAGATTATTAGATGATTTTTTTTAACTTTTGAACGATGAGATTTTCTGGCATTTTATAGAAATGTTGTTGGTAATTCTCTGTGTATCTTACTAAATGGAGTTTCTATTTGTTTAATTGTAATTCTTACTTTTATATAATAGACTAATAGTAGCTACTTGCAACATCCCATATGCTATGTCAACATGAATTTGATATATTTTGTTCAATATTTTTTGGTTTATCCTGTCGAACAGGGTCCGTATGACATACAAGGCATTGTTATCAATTCTTTACATATTTGTGACTTTTGAGATAACCATCAGTGGGTATCACTTATGTGGTTTCAGCAAGAGGAAGCCGTGATCCAACTATTTGGGTTTGGCTGCATGACTCTTCTTCCCATTATCAGCAATATGGTTTTTCGTTGTTTTTGGAATACAATAATAGGTCTGTCAAAGTGACTGGGTTTGCCGTTTCTAGATTTTACTTTCACCTTCTTTTGGGTGTTTCACTCCTTTATCTGTTGTGGTTTAATAATATACTGAACTTTGTTGCAAAAGTTCAATTTTCTTTTTCTAGTGGTTGAGAAATTATGGTTACTTGGCCAACCATAATATGCTGCTATATAGTTTTGAGTACCTTGTGTTTCTTACTGCAGTTATGTTCCTAATCCTGTGTTGGTGATTATTGACGTCCAACCTAAGGAGCTTGGTATACCTACCAAAGCCTACTATGCTGTTGAAGAGGTCAAAGAGGTAAGGGAGACTGATCTAGTGAGTTTTCTAGTATGTATTTGTCCTTTTTATGCAGTGTATTGGTTACACAAGCTCTAGTTTGTTAATGTGCATTTGATTGCAGAATGCTACACAGAAAAGTCAGAAGGTGTTTGTGCATGTACCTTCAGAAATTGCTGCTCATGAAGTTGAGGAAATTGGTATGCAAGTACTAAGCTATTCTATTGAAAACTGCCTGATCCTTTTAGATACTTTTATTCTTTGACTAGTTGTTGAATAGCCTTTGAGTTGGCTGCTTCTTTTTCATGGTAAAGATGACCTAGCAATGTTTTCACCTTAAATACAATTACTACCGGAAACACCAATTCACTTAAGTGCTTCTATGTATGTAGGAGTGGAACACTTGCTGAGGGATGTCAAGGATACAACAATCAGCACTCTTGCAACAGAGGTTTTTGGCTTCTCTGTTCTGATTATCTTTTAGAGGATTGTACATTAGATGCAAGACTTGAAAGATTTGATATGATTTGTCATATACATGATTTCCAGATGATGGTTACAACTAGCTAGTTATGTTGTTTCATGTGCAGGTTACTGGCAAACTTGCAGCTTTGAAAGGGCTAGATGCAAGGTTACGTGAGATACGTGGTTATCTAGACCTTGTAATTGATGGGAAGTTACCCCTGAATCATGAGATTTTGTACCATTTGCAGGTACATATTTTTGCTATGATCTCTATTTTTTCTTTATGTTAATTTTTGTATGTTGCATATGTGTATATACAAATCTGTCTTTTTTGTGGCAGCATCAAATCAAGGACATATCCAGGATATTCTTCACCTTTGTTTAGTTAAATGTTTGTTTATTTCCACTATTATTTATTCCGTGTGAAATAATGGAATTGATCCTGCACCATTAGCAGCTGTTGTAACCAGATCTTTTTATCGGTTTAGGAGTTCCTTGGACTTTCTTGCATGGTAGGTCTTTTGTTGGTGGTTGGTGAAACAATAGCTACTGATAGCGACTTTCACTTAAAAATGATCCCCATGAGGTTATAGATAAATTAAAGTGAAAGAATTAACCCTATTAGTAGATGATTGAATTCAGCATAGTTTGGGTTTTTTTTTTTTTTAATTCCGACAAGATGCATATATTTGTTGCAAAGCTTCTAGTCTAGGCTTTCTGTAGCCAAGCCCGTGGGATGTTCTTAATGATAAACTTTGCTTTGGTAGTTTAGATTTGCTGGTCCAAATTAATCAGTCTAATCATTTTCTAATTTATCTTGGTCAAATTTAAGGACTGCAACTTCATATTAGAATATCTACATTTATCAAGTATGTTAAATGCTGTCTAAAATGTTGGGTCTTGTCAAGCATATTCTCTCTTGCATATATACATTCTGACTCTTGTTCGTAATTAGCTCCAACATCACCTGGGCATGTTGCTGTAGATTTTGGTAGGACTTTTTGTTGTATTGCTTTAGCTAAATTTGTCATGAGCAATATAAGACTTTCTACTGCATAGGACTTTTGAGTGTATCTATTTCTATTGGAGTATTTTGTCAGACTGATAGTCTACAAGGCTACAACCGCAGATTACATAACTATGGAAGCTACAAGCAGTGTGTATTTCATCATGATAACATAATTTATTATTTTCTATTTTGATTCTTGTGCATTTTTCCATTTTTGTTCCGATTTTATGTCAACAGATCGAAGCGTATCCTCGGTAGAAAAGTTTGGCATAGATTTATGAATTTTCTTGTATAACGATGTAGTGAATCTTAAATGAATTTATTTTGCAGGACATATTTAATCTACTTCCGAACCTTAACGTGAATGAATTGATCAAGGCTTTTGCAGGTAATGCTATTACTTGTTGCTTGCTGCCCGCCCCCCAGGTTTGAAACAAATCGTATGCAATTCACTGATTCTTTTTTGTCCCCTGCAGTGAAAACAAATGACATGATGCTAGTTATATATCTTTCTTCCCTCATCCGGAGTGTTATTGCACTTCACAACTTGATAAATAACAAAGTGAGTCAAGTTTTGCTTTTTTATGTGTATTCAATATATTATACTGATTATGAGCTTCTGGCTTGGATTTTGTATTATGTATTATATATACTAGAATATCAGAGTTTTTATTCTGGGATGATGTGATGGACGTCTTGATTGTTTAGTGTTTATGATTCTTTATTTGTACATAATCCATGGTTTGACAGATCGGTCTATTTGACCAATTCCTAACTTTGTCTCTTGCTGCAAATACATGTTTGTTAAGATGGATCGATGAGCTTCCTCGTATCTAATACATTTTACATTTTAGTTTTTGTACATGAAAAACATCCCATTTAACACATTTTGATGATGCTAGATGCTCAACAAGGAACATGAAAAAGCTGAAGATTCCAACTCCACGGCGATACCCAATGCAGCAGGAAGCTAAGGATCATATGTTCAAGGATATCGCTTTGGAAATAGAGCCAATGATCTTTATTTCACATGGTCCTATCGTGCAGAATTTCACGGCACATGCGTTTGGATGTATTTCCGTACTGAACTACAAAGAACTGACTGAAGATGCATATCAAAGTTTTCTCTTGTAATTTTTAATTTTCCGAGTTGGCTACGCTGAAAACAGGCTCAGTTTGGATTTAGAGGCCTCTTTAAGAACTTTCAATTTGTATCATTAGTTCATTACTTCAGCAACCCTTCCTTACCTGCTTAGGACTGGGAAGAGAGTACTCACAAGTTGGCTGTATCAATGAATTTGGATTTAGTTTTGCACCTTTCCCCTGAGATTGAATCATGCTGACAGATCTGACGATTGCCAGTGTCAAAAGTTGCACACTGCTCTTAGGTTACATTATTTATCAAACTGTTTTCAAGTACTCGCAAAAAAGAATTCAGAGCTAAAAACAAGGCAGTTGGTAAATCTGTACTGCTCCCGATCTCAATTGGGTTTCAACATCAAGTCTTGAATGGGATCAACTTGGTCCTGTTTATGCCTTGTACAATTTATCTAATATTTCATAGAATATGTAGGTCGACAGAAGAGTGACACCAACAAATACCCGCACAATTTATGACTTGCAAGTCTAGATCGTTTGCCCGAACAAAATGGAAGATTCTCCGAAAGACAACGTTACTTTACCTTGGATATTATATATATATATATATATATATATATATATATATATATATATAATAATAATAATAATAATAATAATAATAATAATAATAATAATAAATAATAATAATAATACTGCCTAACCCTCATATGCATAAAATAATTTTTAATAATAAAATACAAAAAATGGATAACGCACGAGATTGAGTTCCATGGTCACACAGTGTGATCCTCGTCAGCACCTACTCGTCACCTATCATCCCCGCAGTGTCGTGAACGACGAGATGGTCGGTGAGCCCGCGGAAATACGTACCGCAGATTCGCCTCAATCACCGCATCGTGGAGTTTGGACCGTCAGATTGTACCTCGAGGAATCGAGTCCGTTCAGAAGCCGCTTAATTATCGGCGTTCGAGGCAGTTTCGGACTCCGATCATCCCTTGTGGGTCCCGTGTGCGGCCTCCGCCTCTCGTCCATTCATCACTCGGGTCGGTGGGCGGCTTTCGCGGAAGCAGGTAACCTAAACCAAGTGTTTTCTTTTTCGAATACGTACATATTTATATGTGATTTCAATATATTTATCATCTAAATTTTAGTTGATGTATCAGGATTTAATTGGCATAATAATATGAAAGATGCAGTTTAATGCGTACGCATCAGTGACTTCTTTGTTGACGCCAAACACGAAGTCCTTCTACTCTTCCAACATTAAAAAAATATTTATATTTTTTGAGATTAAAGTGCGTGATGAATACTTTTTTAAAAGCCAAGAATATTGTCAACTCGCTGTAGTCATGAAACAGGAAACATCAAATTTAGCCTCTAGTGATTCGTCAGCTCCTCATAGGTTAACGCTAGCAACCATTCGAAGGGCGTTATACGATGTTGTGTGTTCTGGCAGCGGTTATCTGATGCATAGTTGCCCGCCCACTTAATCATGTCGACCAATGGACGTCTATTGGTGGTGTTCTTAAGAGACGATTTCGCCGCCTCGTTTACTTCTCCTTTCGAATTCGATTGACCCCTCTCTCTCTCTCTCTCTCTCTCTCGCGTTTGAATCAGAGTCCTCAGACCCTAGCACCAAAGATCGAGTGTTTTCTCGATCCCTCGTCGAAGCCCCAAGCTAGTTCGATCTTGCAGCGGGATCCGACAGGATGTGGCCGAAGTACGCCAAGGGCGTGGACTTGGAGTCCGGCGGACCGAGTGCGCTGTATCCGGGCATGATCGAGAGCCCGGATCTCCGTTGGGCGTTCATCAGGAAGATCTACATGATCCTCACCGTCCAGTTGGCGCTGACGGCGGCCGTGGCCGCCGTCGTCGTCTCTGTCAAATCCATCTCCCACTTCTTCGTCTCCTCCAGTGCCGGATTGGGCCTCTACATCTTTCTCATCATCCTGCCATTCATCCGTATCTTTATCTCCCCTTCCTTCGTTTCTATTCGTTGCTTGATTAGGCTTTGATTCTTTTCCGTTGTGTTTTCTTGTTCTTGGAATTTATGGTTCTATTTTTGGTTGGAAACTCTGCAGTTCTGTGTCCTTTGTACATCTACCGAGAGCGGCATCCTGTGAATCTTCTTCTCCTTGGATTGTTTACGTTGTCGATAAGCTTCGCCGTCGGGATGAGTTGCGCATTCACGAGTGGTAATATTCGAACTCTTAGTCTTCCTCTACTGGTGCAAGAAATCCCTAAACCTAGTTTAAATTATCAAAAGGCCCTTTTTGAAATCATTTTTACTTGATATTGGAGTAAAAGTTTTAGTTTGCTTTTACATTAGTGTTGAAAACTTTTTGAACTAAGTTACTCTATTGATGATCCTGATTAATAAAATTTTGGGAATTTGGAGTAATTATATTTTGATTCGTACTTGTAATTTTAATTCTTATGTTCTAAGTTGAAAATAGCTTTTCATGTCATTTTAGGTTTTCTGGTTGTCGATACCCTTCTATTTTACAAGGATATTTCTTGGGCAATATCGGTTTGGGTTTGTTATTAGATGGTTGAAAGATAATGTCATCAACCTTGAGATTATATTGGAAGTTTTAAGTTCTGAGGTTCCTGTTGTCCTATACCCTTGAGATAAGGATAAAAAATGCCGAATAGATTTGGAAGAATTGTTCTTTCTTATGTGGTAAGAATTATCTTGACTTTTCACTGTAGTGATATCTATATCAGCATTGGTTGGCGGAGAAATTAAGGAGAATTATCTTGCAAGTTGTACTCTTGTGGAACATTTTTCTAGAATCCAAATCACAGTTTAGGTATAAAATATTCCAATAGTGTCAACTATGATTTTCCAGTGGTGAGTTATTCTTGCTTTAAGAACAGTTCAAAGATGTTGTTCTCCGATAATGCTTTGTTTATAAGCCAAGCTTTGGAGGGACATACATACAACTTTTAAGTAGGAAGTGGCCACACTGGACTTAGTTGGAAAGAGACCCATTCTTTATAAATGATTCCGTTGTACTTATGCTTTCTTCTCTCCTAAGAATTTGAAGTCTTATTATTCATATATATATATTTGTGGCAAGGTTCGAAGTCTAGATCTGCTCTCTGTTTCAACAATTGGTTTGACCAATACAATATTGGCTTACCAAGTAGTATTCTAACCTACAATGCCCAGCTTTACCCCCCCAAAAAAAAATAATAATAATTAAATGTCTGGCAGTATTGATCTATATGATCTGGTACGTGTGCTTACTATTTAATATTCGTTCATACATATTAATCTGACCAATATTTAAAACCTTGGTTTGTGGAACCTTGTTTTTGATGGCGTTTCCTAGAAGCATCGATGGCCTATCAAGACATGCCACATCAATGTGCTTTGAGTTAAAAGCAATTGCTAATTTACAAAGAACATTAACAAGGATTTAATGATGTGTAAGCAAACATGAAAGGATGAGATTTAAGTCAGGAAGCCTCTGTCAAAAGAGGGTAGTGATTGTGATCCATCATGACATATGAGACACGCTTTAAAAAGAAAAGGTCATAAAACGAATGTACACCCTGACACCACCTTTGAAAATGGTCTGCATTTATATGATCGTGGGGGAAGTAATGATATTTATAACCAACAGATTCTTCCTGTTTGGTTCTTGTTTGGTCATTTTTATTTTCGTAGCTGCCCTATCTCTTTTTCTGTCGCCTGTCCAATTTCACTATTGATATTTCTAATTATCTAGTCTAGTCTTTCGCTCCTTATATGACACTTGAAACCTCATCAAGAACATGAAAGGATGACTTGATTTAGAGACTGAGATTCCTCAACTGCAAACAGGAAAAGTCATTTTGGAAGCCGCTATCCTCACTACGGTGGTGGTGGTCAGTCTCACTCTGTACACGTTCTGGGCTGCCCGGAGGGGCCATGACTTCAACTTCCTTGGCCCCTTCCTTTTTGCTGCTGTCTTGGTATTGCTGGTTTTTGGTCTCATACAGGTAATGGTTGCCATTCTATTCAGTTGCTTTTGCATTTTGTTAGAGTTCTCATTCTTCCACAACTCATCTGTGCACATCTTCATCTTGCAGATTCTATTTCCGCTTGGAAAAATTTCAGTCATGATATACGGTGGGCTAGGAGCAATAATCTTCTCTGGCTACATCATATACGACACTGACAACCTCATCAAGCGCTTTACCTACGATCAGTATGTCTGGGCAGCTGTTTCTCTTTACCTCGACGTCATCAATCTGTTCCTTTCATTGCTTACTTTGCTCAGGGCTGCTGATAGTTGAGAAACCACATGCTCCACCATTCAACAAAGTAAAATGTATCTGTTTGGCACATATCAATGAGCTTAGCGTACATATTATGTAAGGCACATGATGCACCATACTGTATGTTAATCGGCAACATGTGTTACTACTGCTTTTTCTTTGTTAGATCCAGCAGAACTAAGATAATGTGTCGTTAGAAAAAGTTATTTATACTTGTTGATGTGAGGTTTCTAAGAACATTTATTGGCACCTCAAAGTGATTGCTTCCGGAATCTGATTCCAGATTGTTTATGCTTATATGATCTGATTGAGAAGGCTGCTTGTGATTCTAAACCAAATTTCCAGAACATCCAGGATTCTATGCTTTTTTTTTTCCCTGAATGGTCTCTTGTCAGATTAACTTTATATCGTTAGATGAAAATATAAAATGAAGAGATTGTGTACATTAATCCATTTTCCCAAATACAATAAGAAAAAGTGTATCATTTTGTATTCTAATGCAATGAAGATCAAAATTTAGGGCAAAACTTTGGATTATGGCCACTGCATGATTTCGTAAGTTGGTACTAATCCTACAGTCTGTGCTTTGGAGGAGGTGTCAACTCGAAACATCTTTTCGTTTAAGATTAACAATTTAAATTTTTCTAAATATTTAATTTATGATTTTATTAATATTACCCATTTGACAAATACAAATAATTATTTGCAGCAAAATTCCGGTCAACGGACCGGGGTGGCGGTGAATACAGTACGTTCGTATCCCCTAAATCCATGCAGGAAGCCAACGCCTCTCATCCTCGCCACCTTCCGTTAACCTCCTCTTTTTCTGTCACTCTCCTTCTCTTTCTCTCTTCGCCTGCCTCTTGTCGCCTTCCTTCCTTCCTCCTCTCGGTCCAAACAATAGAATCGGCGAGATGAAGGATTGGAGGGGATGGGACGTCGAGGCAGGGGGCGCTGCCGCCGGCGGTGGGGCGTCGCTGTACCCCAACATGATGGAGAGCCCGCAGCTGCGGTGGGCGTTCATCCGCAAGGTCTACACCATCGTCGCCCTCCAGATCGTGATCACCATCGGCGTCGCGGCGGCCATCAACTTAATCGCTCCGGTCCGCGACTTCCTCCTCGACCGCTCGACCGCCTCGTTCGCGGCCGGCGTCGCCATTATGATCTTGCCGTTCTTGGGTACGTACGTCAAGTTTCAAGATCGATTGGATTCCTTCTCCTCCCCCATTCCGTGTTCGATGACGGCGCTTCTTCCTATTGCTCCTCTCTTGAAATGGAACAGTAATGCTTCCGATGATGTACTTCAGCGAGCGCCACCCCATCAACTTTGTCCTCCTCGTCCTCTTCACCGTCTGCATCGGCTTCGCTGTTGGATTGGCATGCACGACTCGAGGAGGTAATCAGCATCATCTTCCTCTATTGCCTACGTATACGTATACGAGAAGCCGTCATGCTCTTCTGATGTCAAATCATTGGTCTTCCAGCATGTTGGATTTTGGATATTGGCTATAATTTGGAAGACAAAATCTATGGTTTTCGATTATTCATTCAGTGCGAATGAAGCCATAAGAAAATATAATACAATTACAGAGAATTTATTGATCTACCTAAAGGTCCTAATAGCAACGACGTTGTTGTTCTTCATGCTGCTTCCGCTTGATATGCTTGTAACTCATGCACAGGCACGGCTATACTGGAAGCTGCAACCCTAACAGCTGCGGTGGTTGGGGGTCTCACTCTCTACACATTCTGGGCGGCCAAGAGAGGCCACGACTTCAGCTTCCTCGGTCCGTTCTTGTTTGCGGCTCTCCTTGCACTGACCATCTTCTCGCTCATCCAGGTTAGGAGTAGCGCAGTTCTCCATGTCGCCGACTTATTCTCGTTTCTCTATGTATACGGCTTGAGCCTACCTGAGCAGGTGTTGTTTCCGATGGGAACGATCACGACGAGGGTGTTCGGGTGCATTTCGGCGGTGGTCTTCGCCGGCTTCATCATCTACGACACCGACAACCTGATCAAGCGACACAGCTACGACCAGTACGTGTGTGCCGCCATCTCGCTCTACCTAGACATCATCAATCTCTTCTTGGCGTTGCTCAGCACCATGGAAGACTGATGCGAGTTTGTATCGGCCCACCCACCATCGGCGGACTTCGATTTGTGTGTTGGAGACAATAAGGTTGAACCCACCCTCGGATTGAGATGCCACCAGACCAGGCCGAGGAGTCGGTCGCCTGTGGTTAATTGAGGTCTTCAACTGTGTGTCTTCCTTGTTCTTGGACGTTTGTCTACATAGATAACGATATATATTTGGAGTAAGGATTAGTCTAACGTTGCTAAGAAATACAACAAAATTTGGACTACACGATCGAAAACCATTCAACTATAGATTATGATAGCCCTAATTAGTATAACCTTATTCTTACATTCCTCCTGCAGTTCTTGATGTGACTACGAATCTTGCATGCAGCAGCAACACAGATTAAATGCACCAAACCATTATAGGCATCAATCAAAATGCATCATAAGTTACTGGTTAGGTTTCTCGACTACTTGTACAACCTGAGTGTGAAGTATTGGTCTAAGAGGGATTTGAGCCTTTTTCCGTGTTCTTTAAATGTTTAGAGTATCATACGCTATCAAACCGATCGACAGGTTCGAAACTTCATCCAACAACTAATTTAGCCAACCAGTAAAGATTTTTTGTTATTGGCAACAAAATCTTACGAGAAGTTGAAGATCATAAATGACATACTCGTATAATCACCAGAAAGATCACATTGAAAACAACATGATCCTACTTGGAAATACTTGATCACAGCACAATAAAAAAAGGCAGAGAGCCAATGGAATTTAGAAATGAAGCCCATCTCTCAGAAATGATTCTCAACTCCACAAAAATAAGGTAATGTGTAACATTAAGAATCTCAAGTCATCTTGAACCAGTATCATAAACAGTACAAGCAGCATTCTAGAGAAGCTACGACGAAGACCTCATCTAATCTGTTAATGTTTCCTGCTGGTGGTAAAAAGGAAGTTTGCCGGTTGTTTACGATGTCATATAATTCAACCTCACATGATTGGTGGAACGCAGTAGTATCTTTTAGTGCTCTTCTATCTTTTTCAAATCTTTCATGTTTGTTGTGTCCACCCTACAAGCACACAAAATAAAAGGCAATACAGATTAATAATCTAAAATGGTTGGCATAGATCCCTAGATATACATGACTTAAATATACACATACAGTGTATGCATAGGCACATAGCTCACCTTTTATATATATGACAACAATGAGGATGGTTTTCTCTTCCCAGGATAACTAAGCAACAAAGATACATGTACCATTCGATAAGTATTCCTTGTTTCTAAAGGACCACTCTTCGTCCTTGCAACCTGAGATCACTATGAATAAAACAGTTTTGACAGGGTGTCCCATCTAATAGTTTGTATGACGTCACTAAGATAACGTCAACTAGATTTGACACTTAGACCATGTGAGTTAAACCCATTTGCTGGGTGTTTCAGATGATACAATCCACTAAATATGACGAAGAACCTCTAGGTTGGTCTTAAGATGATGTTTCAGGTACTGCTTGTGCAACCATCAAGTCTTGAACGAAGAATGATGCAAGAAATTAGTGATTTAAAAACGCTAGGTGTCAAAAGACGTCAAGGTCCAAAAATGCCAAGGCACTAGGCACTCAGCACTTTGTCCGAGCGAAACAAGATACTAAAATATAAAAATATATAATATAATTAATAAATATAATTATTTAAATTAAAAATATGATATTAAATTAAGAAAATCTTGCAAAATCACAATATTACATTAACAAAAAGTCTCAAAATTCAAAACAATAACAATAATTTCAAACAAATAAATATTAACAGTACTAAAATCAAAATAATATATTATTAATCTAATAAATAAAAATACTATTACTAGTATATAGTTAGCAATATACTGTTAATATACTATTAACAGTATATTATCAAACTGAGAAGAGTGTGAGTAAGAGGAAGATCGAGGCTACTAATTGAGAGCAACGATAGCAAGAGCGAGAGCAGTGAGCGACGACAGTGGCAGCGGTAGCAGCAGTGAGAGCAGCAACAATGGCAGTGATAGCAGCGACATCGGCGAGCGGCAACAGTGGCAACGACAATGGTAGTAGCGAGCAGCGACAGCAAAAGCGGTGACCGACGACAGTGGTAGCGACAGTAGTAGCAGTGAGCAGTGAGAGCGGCAAGCAGGGTTAGGGTTGGGAAGTCGTGAGAGGAAGGCTAATATCGGTGCTTTAGTTGGTTCGATTGAACCAACTAAAGCATCGAAGACCGAACCAAACCTAAAACGCAGGTTCGATCGCCTTGTTTAACCCGAGTGCTCATCTGAAGCGCCCGACACTTGGGCTCGGGCGAGCGTCCGGGTGGCACCTCTTTGAAGCGCGTCGCCTGGAAATGAAGCGAGATGCTCGGGCCTCACCTCGCCTCGCCTCACCCGAGCGCCTAAGCGAGCACTCGAGCACCTATTGAAGTCACTGCAAAAAATCTCGAAACATGTAAACCAATTAGTAACAAAATTATATAATTTTAACCTATTACTGAAAAACTAGATGGATTAATTAGTGGTGTCTATTCTTGTCAGTGGAAGTTTGCAGACAAACTGGAATGGTTATATCAATTTTAAGGGTGTGAATTTTTTGGAACACTAGAAGTATATATGGTCTACTAACAAGATTTGCACCAACTTTATTTTATATTTTTATTTTTGCAAAGGCTAAGAGGTGCAGACGGGATTAGGTCCTATGGAGCCTATGATGATTTGACAAAGTCTGGTAGCTAGCTAGCACCTTCCTGGATTTGCACCAAACTTGATAGAGCATATACATGCATATACATAAACCATGTACAACGCATGGGATGTTTATGTTTGGTATGGTTACTTTTATCTGTAATTAACAAAGTAACTAGGCCTCCTTGAGCTCTCCAGTTACCCCACGACATGGGTGCCCCATGGTTTTTGGGGTTTGCGCCGCTTTGGCACTAGATCCTATTCTTTATTTGGCCTCTAAGTGCTCTAGGAAACAATGGTGACCTTGAATAGTCAATATACACTCAGGTTTGCTGATTCAACCACAAAGCTCACTGAATATAGAATGAACACTCTGATAGCAAGAGATGAATTGAATCATATATACAACCTCTAAATGTAAGCCATGTGTTAGTGATGACTTGTTTAGTCATTCTTTCAATTTTGTTGTGGTACGACAGAGAATAACCCCATTTCGATAACACTGGGAATAGTTTCGATTTTAGTCTTTTAGATTGTTAAGAAAAATATTTACCGTGTGTGAAATTAAAAGATTAACTAAGGTACGTAATTACCTAACTACAACAGTTATGAATTCCTTATTGTTTATTGGTATGAGTCCTATTGCAGGTTCACAACATTATAAGTCAGATCATTTACTTATACAGGGCTGCTCGTAACAAAGTAAGATGTTACCTTGACCTTCTGTTCCAGATGTGACCTGGTTGCCAAAATGTTGACCTAGACTTTTATGGAGGATGATGGACAGGGCACCATTAGTGGTTTAATGATGCATGGTCAGAAGCAATATGTAAGTTATTTATTTTACGCCAATATTTCTACAGTATTGAGTAATTAGACATCTAAAAGAAGACCAAAATTAAGCCATCACAGGAAAGAATATTGTGCAAATTATGTATGTACTTACGTTGTTCCAAACAGAGCAATCTTCTGAACTTTTGTGACATCACCATCAGCTTGATTGTCCTCGATAAAAATCGTTAAGCTGGTAAAATATAACTTAAATGAGACAAGACAAGCATGTGCTTGTTTCTGCATCTACAGAAAATGTTATCAGCTAAAAGATATGCAAATAGCCTCAAAATATGTTTACCTGCGAACATTTTGAAACTTGACATACTTCAACGTAACAGGCACCTCCTGGAAATGAAACAAAGCAATAGCATAAATTATTTACCAACAAAATCATATCAGATTTACACATAAGAATAAATAAGGTAGAGAAAAAAGGATTTCAAGGACAAAACAGATGAACTATACCTTAAGATTATCAGGTGATAGATTAAGGGAGTCACTAGGTGGATAGTCATTAACATTACTGCAATTTACCAAAGCATCAAACGAACAGTGCAACTTAGAAATAATGGAACTTGCAATGTTGAAGGCATGGATATTTCTGAAGCTATATAGCATACCTGAAGCCCATGTGCTCTTTGTTTGCAAAGAGTTTTACTGTCTTGGGACCTGATAATACAAACTGGAGCTTCAGCAATTGACATTTTATTTTTTAATAATTAACGCAACAGAAGATACAAGAAACACAGATTCAAGAAGGAATTGGCACTTATGTGAGCCCATCCATTTGAGATCCTTGAGGAACTGAAATTCACTCTCTCGTGCCTCGTGTAATGTAGCACATGGATGTCACACAGGCATGGATGACATCTTTTACACATTTCTTTGAAATAAAATGAAGGAAGTACATTAATATGAAAACAGGAACATGTATAACTAGGAAACAATCATCATAATGTTTCCCTCTTGAGATGAACTTGTCCTAGAGAACATATGTAACATACCGGATCTTATACATCTCCTGAAAACTATGTCTTATACATCTCCTGAAAACTATGTCATTTAACTTACAGCTTAATTTGTAATGGAGTTCAATTAGCAGATGAAACACAAGTAGTAAGTGACACTCAGAACATATATTAGGATACCTCATGCTGGCTTAATTACAACTATCTCAAATTAAATTGAATGGTACGGGTCAGGCACAAAAATATTTCAGGGGCTCTCTTAGGGTGTAAACATCTACTAGTTTTGCACCCAAATCATATTCAGAAGAGTTCGGCTGCTCAGGGACCCTGAACAATGCAGCAGACCTTTGGGAATGTGGCAAAAAGCCCTCAACAAACCCAAGCTGAACAAGGCTCACATGGAACTTTTATGTTTGTGGCACTATATAAAATGGGACAAAGCAAGGTACCATTGGACTGATAAAATTTCAGATGAATATCTGAAGAGACAAAACGCTGAGCATGGATTAAAAGGCAGATCGATATGGTACCTGGTGCCTACAGTGTATTGAGTGTTAAACCACTACACACACACACACACACACACATGGAGGTGGAGAGGGACAAGGATATAATCGTGATTCTGTTACATAGGTTAGGGTGTATCCTAGGGTTGGCAAGTAGCAACATCAAGCAACTGAAGCCACATATATCAAAGTGCATCTTAACATCCAAAAGGAACAATTGTTCATCATCATAGCAAATAAGATGAAAAAATAGTGCAACATATCAAAACATATAATCAAGGTAGTGCTATATTCTGATAGAAATTACCAAAGAAACAATTAATAAAAGTTTATATTAGAATTTGGAAGAGGAAAAACTAAAAATGTCTCCTTTTACTTATAAAATGACACACGTCATTGATTTAATCTAATATTGAATATTTTAAAATATATTAGCCGTCGTTTATTTATTTAACAATCGATAGTATTTTACAACCGCTCGAACCATTTTTTATGGCCGTTTTATTGTGTATCCCAAAAATAGATACAGAATAAGATGGTAGATATGTTGAAGCTCATAATTTTGGAAACGAGGAATGAAAAATTTTGAACCATTTCTCAATCCATTTTATATTGATTTTGTTTATGACTTTTGCTACTTGGAACTGAAAGATACTTCATCAAATCTCTCCACGAACAGTTCAATCACCATCATTAATTACTAATTACTCTTCCTATCCATAAAATTATTGTATAGTTTCTACCCTATTGAAAAACAACAGACTAATTCTGCAAGACCAAAACAGACAAATCAAGACCACCTTCCTCCTCCGGGCCCGTGATTACAGCCGAGTGCAGCTTGATCACTTGGGTGAAAGGAACATAAATCAAAAGCTGCTCATCCGCATCGCTCTCCAGATGCAGACCATCATCATCCCTGTAACCCTAAGATGGACAGAGAAGCAAGACAATCAGAAAAGAAGATCCCATAGGAACCATAGAAACGGTATAGGACTCGAGTAGGAAGAGAGCTGCCACATATCGATGGATCACCTGCTTCAAGGCATTGGCGAGCGGGTGGCTCGTTGTCTGGTTGAGGCACTCGACGCCGCTCCAATCCACGAAATCGACGAGATCCACCTTGAGACAAAGAAAGGAAGAGGAAGCAGAAGAAGACGGATTTAGGGTGGCGATCGGGAGAGGAAACTAGGGCTCTTGATCGGGAGAGTTACCTGGCCTCTTGGGATCACGGAGGAGACGACCGAAGCCATTGCCAAGAACGCAGAGGAAGGTACCTCTCGGAGGCGAGAAAAAGAGAGACAGAGGGGGGTAGGTGATGCTCGAACGGCTTTAAAGGGTGTCGAAACAAGACAAATTAACGGGTCTAATACCCGAAACCCGATTAGCTACGAACCCTTTTTGAATTGTGGAAGGGGAATAACTCCCCGCCCTGTCTTAAATCTCATTCCTCTCTCTCTCTCTCTCTCTCTCTCTCATCCTATCGCCGAATAAGGGGGAAGAATTCACGGGCTCTTCATAATTAAAATAATTAAATTATTATAAAAATAATTAATAATATTAAATTTTATAAATGATAATAATAAATATTGATAAAGTTTAAGCGTCATAATAATATTTAAATATAAATATAGTCAAGTATAAACAAAATCAAATATATCCAAATATAATTATAACTAAATAAATATAAAATAATAATAAAAATAATTTTCTCTATTATAAATATATTTAAATATATCTATCTAAATAAATTTATAAATTGATAATTTTCTTCATTAATCCTATCTTTTCAATTTCTATGCTCACAATTGATTAATAATATTATTAACAATTAATTCACAGTCCATTCAACCAAATATATTTATATTTATGTTTTTATTATTAAATATATAATATAACATAATAATATAAACTAGACGGTGATGGATAGATCATGATTCCTCCGTCCCCATCAAATACTCGTATGGATAATAATAAATTATAATTGACACCTCTTAATATTGGATGATACAAGTCCTACGTCTTGGATCTCAAATTGTGGGCAACAGAAGCTTTACGGGTTTCATGTGGATTCCACATATCGAGAGTAAGCATCAATTGCATCATCGCCACTTCCTCCTCCAATCACTTGCTTCCTCACCCGATCTTCCACCATCGTCTGCCGCTGCCGCTGCCGCCTCACTGATGTAGCAGAAGGGAAACACAAGAAGATGGATTGTAATGTGCCCCAGTCCATAGCTTCACTGTGGGAATTCTGCATGGTTGTTTGGTGCGCTTGGCTATTAATGCTGTTTCGCTTTTGTCTCTTCGAATTCCTATTGATTTGATACAGTGGATGCACAGGTGGAATTGTCTGTCCACCTACAATGCCTACAGGTGATGAAGTTTAAGCAAAACCCTCCTGTTGAGTTTTGAGCATCTTTGGGCTTGAATTTGGAGTTAACTGAGCTCCCTATTGTGTTGCTCATCTCAAGCATGGACAGAGGGGTTGCAAGCACTGGTTTGGTTAGCATGTATGGGATGTTGCTGCAACAGGAGTTCATCATTTCTGGCCATGCCAAGTATGTCCTGTAGCTGCTGTTGATGTATCTGCATGTGAGAATTTTTGAAGCAGCTCTTAGGCCAAGGTACCTGAGCAAGCTTTTGTTCCTAAGATGTAAAGGATTTGAATTCCATGTAGGCTTTTGAGTGACTTGATTCCTCTTCTAAGTATCTCCAATTACTTTTTACCTTGTGCTCTCTCTCTCTCTCTCTCTCTCTCTCTCTCTCTCTCTCTCTCTCAAGTGTTTATATGATGAAGTCTGGTAATTCCTGGAAAGATCTTTAGTTTTACCCCAATAGTTCATGAGATAAGCCTAGACTTTGTCATGCTGTGTTCTCTCTGATGGATTCATTAGTAATATGAAGGCATTGCGGCCTTTCTGGGTGTGTTTTGACACAAAACAGATTAAAAAAATGGACCTTTAGTATGATTTACTACATGATATAGAATGTTTTAGTGTGCCAAAATATTTTTATATTCATTAGGGATTTGAATGGGACCAGATTGGATTAGATCTTGAATTGACTGTAATTTTTGACAAGATTACTTGTATAGTAGAGAAATCTCTTGCATTAATCTACCCCAGTCAACCCCATATTTTATCATGGGTATCATAGCAGATTGTGGATTCAACATTTCATTCATTGTTCAAGTCCCCTCTGTGCAAGAACCAATGTGTGATATATCCATCCTAAAGTGGTAACAAGTTGTAATCAAAGTCAATATTCTATCAGAAGATGCTTCACAAGACAGCAGAGTAACAGGAGTTGGAAATTTATAGTTGAGTTAAGCTTGAAACAATATGGGGGCAGGTGAAGATGACCAAAGAAAACAAGTGATGACTTATCTCATGTTCAATGTACCAACCTTGGTAGTTTGGATCTTGGATCCCAACACACCACCAACTCATTCATTGGTCAAGATTCTCTCAATTCTTAAGTGTGGCACTTTGTTAATGTCTAAACTGATAGTTAAGCTATTGCCCTCCTGCAATCTCTTGCTTTGGCATTTTTAATTCTCAAAGAAAAAAAAGCTGGAGAACTAATTTTAATGTTTCTCAAATGTATATAAAACCAAGTCGTTTAGTAAGACTCTTCATCAGTCTTTCTTCCCATTGGTAAGAAAGAGAATTATAATCTTAAACTTTATTATCTCCTTTCCTCTCCTTTGAGGTACAAAAATATATTCTAAAAAAAAAAAAAAAAAGGACTCTCTCCTTTCTTAAACTACTCGCACACATTTAGAGACATCAAATTATTAATTTGAGTATCGAAAGGATCGAGTTAGGAAACATCTCCTAACCTTGGTCCTCGTGCAAGTGTTACATTGGGAGTGCAATACTGAGAGCATAATACTTCTATCTGGAGAGCTTGACACCTCGACCTTGGAGCCACCTTAGAGCTATCTCGGAGCCACATTGGATTTATCTCGTATTCACCTTTAAGCCACCTTAGATCCATCTCGGAGTCACCTCGAATCTACCTTAGAGCTACCTCAGATATACTTTGGATAATTCTATACACATGGGTCTAGATCATGTTAGGTTGACTAAGACATCAACGATATTTTCCTCTAATAGTTTAGCATTAGAAGGTGGGCCTGATGTCAACAAACGTTTGCTCAAGGGGGGCAATTGTCATCCTTCCCATATATGGATACACTCACCTTAGCACAAATATCGATGAGGTATTAGTATTTGTTTAATGACTTAGGCCCCTCACCCCTAGGGATGAACTTGAGCCACTTGCTCGTTCCCGTCGTGGTGTTCCTGAACCTTGCTTAGTAGGTACAAACGCTGATAAACATGATGCAAGCTATTATTCTACTATTGCCCCAACTAACCCAATAAGAGACTCCAACAAGATCAAAATGGATAGTGAAGTGATACCATGCCCCAGTTTGTGGGTAAGTTATCTTTATTTGACTGGCAAGCCGCCCCGATGGTTGGCCAAGGACATTGGCGATGACGGCTTGCTCGACCACCATAGCTCCCAAGACTCCGAAGGTGACAGTGGTAGCCAGTCCATCACTCTTAGCCAGCTCTTCATCTCATAGCCCCCAAGCAAATGCCAACCAAGACTTTGGAGGTGATGGTGGTGGCAAGTCTATCACCCTCGACTAGCTCACAACCCCCAAGCTAATACCAACCAGGACTCCAGAGGCAACAACGACGGCAAGTCAATCACCCTCGTCTAGCTCTTCATCCTATAGCCTCCAAGCTAACACTAAATAAGACTTCGGAGGTGATGGCAGTGGCAAGTCCATCACCCTTGGCCAACTCTTCAAGCATGTCAATGACACTCATAGTGGTGACATCGTCGAGAGCGATGGCTATGCCTTTCTAAAGCACCACATCCTCGAGTTCGATGACTTTGCCCTTGGAGGTGACGCTGACGACCACTTGGCCTTTTGCCTACTTCTCCTTCATTCGTATCTCTACTAATATCTCGTACAGTGTGAAGAAGCACCATAAGCTATCACTCTTATGCAAAAATAGCCTTGCCATCGAACCCGCTATCGGTCTCGAGGTACTAGAGGCGATCTTTAGGATCGAGACACTGTTGAATTCTTTAGCAAGGTGGGGGAAGGGGAGATCTTCATGATGCTTAGGATGAACGGCTCTGGCAAGCCCACCCTAATCGATGCCCTCATGAATTGCATCATGCGGGAGAGCCTATAGGGTCCCATCACCCTCAATGGTGAGAAGTTCGATGGTCAGTTCCTCCAGGTGATCTTTGTTTACATCATGTAGGACAACCTTCTATATCCTATGCTCACTATGGAAGAGACTTTGATGTTTTCCATAGAATTTCAACTATCGCAGTTGCTATCTGTCTCGAAGAAGAAGAGCTAGGTACAAGCACTCATTGATCAACTTAACCTCTGATTTGCCACCAAGACCATCATTGGCGATAAGATCCATCGCGACATCTCTTGTGGAGAGCACCATTATGTGTCAATCAAAATTGATATCATCCATAGTGGGGGGAGGACCCAAAATCCACTATGGCGGAGGGAGAACTTAAAGCCTACCATGATTGGAGGACTTGAAAACTACTATGATGGTAAGAAAATTTGAAGCCCGCCATGGCAAGAAGACCCAAGATCTACTATGGCAAAGAAGGGACATGAATTTGCCATGGTAAAAGGAAGATTTGAAGCCTACCATGGCGGGAAGTGTCACGCCCCCCCCCCTGAATTATCACATTCAAGAAGTGTGATCCTGTCTAAAATCAATAATATTATAATTCATCATCAATTCAATCCAGGATCCAATCTAACAATTTGAGGATACTAAGAATCATTCAAAATTCAATATTCACAATTCATAAACATGTACGTTACATAAATCATAATCCACTTCACTCAGAGATTCACAAAATCCAAAGACAACTCAACTAAACATCAACCACAACACAAATCCATAAACATAGAAGTATATACAATCACAAAAAGATAATTATTTACCATGAGTTCTTATCCTTATACAACTTAAACTTATCATTCCATACACATGAGCGGTCCTTTAAACTTTTACAACACATAAGTATCAACAGATCCTTAACATTACATCAGAAGTAAAGTTTACTATACAACAAAAACCATCATCCAACAAAATTAGCTCAAAAATCTTTTAGCCTTTCACTGCTTTAACCCATGACAAGCTACCCTGAAAAAATTTATATAGCAACGGGGTGAGCATAAAGAGCTCAGCAAGCGTCTAACATATCCATGGCGATAGGAGAAGTTCAAGCAGGCTTAGTATCAAGTTACAAAAGTTGAAATACAAGTGTTTATTTGAAGTCATCTCATTTGATATAAAATCATAAAGGTTTACCTCGTTCAAAAACAGGCATTAGACATAATAATAGGAGAAAGGAAATTGGAGCATTTCATTGGCAAAAGAAGCATTTAGGCATGTATCAAATGGCACATGAAGCATTTAGGCGCATATCAAAGGCATAAGAGTGTTTGGGGGCATAATAATGACAAACGAAACACTTCAAAGTATAATAAGTGAACCGAATAATAAACACAAGCTGTATGTCATTTTTGATATAGCATGCATTCCATTTTTATCCAAAGCATAATATGAACTCATAAACAAAGCTTTGGATATCATATCAATAAACATAGAGGGCGCTGTGGGCCATATACATAATGTGATTCATCCATTTCTGTATAATCACCAAGCATAAGTCTCCCACGTCTGGGAGCTCCATCCACCCACGTCTGAGTGAAGTCAATGGGGCCGACAGAGCAATCGCGGGCTCTAACCATAACTCCCTTTACCATTTCTGGCAAAGGTTCACAATATCCCACAAGACACCAGAGTACAAAAGGGTAGTATGAACAATAACATTGACACATATCAGAAGCACATGCGGAACAACGAAGATATGCATGTGCCTTTATCAAACAAGGAAATGCAAACAAAGCATTACATAATAAATTTCAGTTATACAATAATTTCAGGATGAACAATACAAGAACTTCAAAGGACTAATATAAAGCTCAATTGAAGAAGAATTTAGCAGAAATCATATTTCCAATAAGATGAAAATTGAATAGGCAAAACCCAACAAAGTTTTCAATTCTGATAGAATTTGAATGGTACATTTCCTGAATTGTTTGAGTGGCCAAGCATGCTCAAAATCACTAAAAATAGATGTCATTGGAAAGCTGCATCAATCTATTTTTGGATGAACTCAGATTTATAATTTTTTGAGTTCTTAACAGGAAGTTACAACAAATAGAGTAAAGGAAGGTCAGAATTGATCATCTCTGTTTTGCAAAATTGATAGAGTCAATTTAAACAGATGTTTCAGAAGGCAAATGTACTTAAAAATTACTAAATTATATGTCAAAAGAAAGATATGCGAATCTAGTTTCAAAAGAACAAGTTTTGTATAATTCAGAATTTTCTCTAGAGAGTTATGAGCAATTTAGTAATAAAAGGTCAGATATTTCAGTTCCTATTTTGCAGAATCTTTAGGGTTAATTGAAACAGAAGTCTTAGTAGGCATTTAAACTCCAAATCATTCAATCTTAGTGTCAAAATAAAGATATTTGAGTCTACTTTCAAATGGATTAGGTTTGCCTAAATCAGAGTTTAGTGCTAAAAGTTAGATCCAAAACAATGTATAGAAGTAAGATTACCGAAAAAATTTCAGATTCATGGCTTTGTATCAAAAGGAAAGAACGGTTTGGTACTAAGCTGAAATCTTTTGAATTATGAAGAATTAAAAGGAAAACAGAGATTAGGAATTATGTAGGAAGAGGTTAGGACACTTGCCTTAAACAAATTTGATTCCCAAATGGGAGGAGTTGATGCAAAACCTCAATCAAATCTTCTTCTTCAATTCCTCTTCTTCTTCTTCTTCCCTTCTCTTCTCTTCTTAAACTCACGTTGGATGCAGCATCTGAAGGTTACATTTAGTTTCTTCTTTAATCTCTTATTTAATTACTTTTGGTTAATACAAGAGTTGCAAAGTTTCAAGGTGGCAAGCATGCATGAAAAGTGCTAGATGTCATCCTTAGAGCAAACTTAGATGGCACCATTAGGTTAGCTAATGACACATGTCCACTAATTTTTTTTTTAACTTAAATCTGAAACTTTTATAAATCATATTAAACTTCTATTATAATATTATTTAATATAAAAAAAATTATTAAATAATCCTCATATTTACAAATAAGCATTTACTAAATTTTCAAAAATGGGGGATATTACAGGAAGACCTGAGATCTTTTATGACAGAAAAGGTATATGAAATCCACTATGACGGAAAGAAGATTTAAAGCCCACAATAGTGGGAAGACCTGATATCCGCTATAGCAAAGAAGGGATATGAAATCCATCATAACGAAAAGAAGATTTGAAGCCCGCCATAGTAGAAATATATGAGATCAACTATGATAGAGAAGGGACATGAAATCTGCTATGGCGGAAAGAAAATTTGAAGCTCATCATAGTGGTATGATTCAAGATCCACTATAATGGAGAAAGGACATGAAATATGCTATGGCGGAAAGAAGATTTGAAGCCCGCCATAGTAGGAAGACTTGAGATCCGCTATGACAACGAAGGGATATGAAATCTGCCATAGCAAAAATAAGATTTGAAACCTATCATGGTAGGAAAATCTGAGATTCGCTACGACGGAGAACGAATTTGAAGAAAGAAGATTTGTAGCTTGCCATAGCTAGAAGATTTGAGATCTACTATAGCGGAGAAGGGACTTGAAATCTACTATGTTGAAATCTACTATGACAGAGAGAAGATTCGAAGCTAGCCATGACAAAAAAAAATTTGAAATATAATATGGTGGAGAAGAGAATTGAAATCTACCATAGTAGGGAGAAGATTTAAAGCCTACCATAGTGAGAATATTAGAGATCTACTATGGTGAATGTGCAAGGCCAAATGCACCCAAGATGTAGGAGTTAGAAAAACTCAACCTGCATTAAAATAAATTTGCTATGGTGGAAAGTAAGGCTAAATGAACCCAAGACATGTATTAAGAAAACCCTGTTGGGAAATCTTGGAGAATATCATATGCCCAATAAAAAATAAAAATAAAAACTAATTTATCAAAATAATCTTATTGAATCATCATGTGAAGATCGAAAATGTAAAACTCAAAACCGAAAATTGCATGAAAGATGTGAGATATTTTCACCTAAGAAAACTCATATATCCCATAAGATCACATATCCTAGTCTACGGATAAATGAGCTCTCGTAAACTCCTCTCTAATTGTGATCCACATGATGAGCGCAACAATAGAGGTCTAGCTGATAACCATTTTAATCCCAACTTCTATCTATAAAGAGCCTCATTTAACTAACACTAATGGATTATTCTTAGTGGATATTGGATCTCTATCCAATTACTCATGGCTTAATGCATATTAGATCCCCATCTAATAACCATTCTAAGCTCTATTGAGTCTCTCCTAAGGATCAATTAAAATAGGGATTTACTAGATATCCCATATCCAATTCTTTATTCGTCGCATTGTCCACTATATGTGTATGACTCTCTAGACCCAATACCGAGTTGGTCGTGAGTTACACTTGTCAGAACTCCTTTTGACTCTATGAATTATTATTTTCATAATAATTTACTCAACTTATTAACTATGAACATATTATGCCACCATGCCATAGCCCCTAAATGATACAATGAGATCTAATCCATTAGATATATCTACCATCAGTTACCATATATCTAGTCTCTCATCTATCTAATATCTTAAAAATCATATATCGGATATGGTGCTGTTAAGCCCATACAGAATCTATCTGAGTCTCACTCTAATTGGATTCTCCTAGAGAACTCCTCTCTCAATCTGAATCTCATAGTTATCGAATTCATCACGATCCGATTGACCTTGGTAAGGGATTTACCTGAGTGATCCTCTATTGACACCCAATTACATTCGTAAGGTTGGCTACTATTTTCAATGATCGTTTGTACTAAATCTGAAACTTCCAAACCTATAAGTCTAATATCAAAGAATGAAGTACTCAAACAAGGTATTATTAGTGTCTCAAGTCTAAGGACTAGATACATAACTGAGACTACAGAATCACTATCTAATGATGAGGTATTATTAACCATCTAGCATTCCATAAGTGGATCATTCGGTGACAGCTATCTCCATCATATAGACGGATATATAGCACATCGATTTGTCCAGTTATCTTGATGTTCTTCTCAAGTAATTTATGACTATGAATATTTAAGGTTTATATTTAAAGGTGAATTGATATCATTATAATGATTTTATCATGATCTAATTTCTATTGCACAGATCCAAGGACATCATAATATATATTTATCATATAATATAAAGTAAAATATATATAATAATAATAATAACCAAAAGAAATTGTGCAACGTATCACACATGCCATCCTTGACGTTAGTGGTTTGCACGGCACTTGTAACTAGCAAACTCAACCCTTCTCTCTCTTTTGATAAGGAAGATGATTCTAAACTCCCTTCTCCCTTTATGACAAGGAACTTCTCTCCCCTTATGATAAGAAAGATGATTCTAAACTTCATTCTCTTCTTTTATGATAAGGAAGAACATTACAAGCTTCCTTCCCCTCCATATAAAAATATAAAAATAAGAAGGATTCTCTCATTTCTTGAATTACTCAAGCCCATATTTAAAAACCTCATATTATTAACTTAAGTGTTGGAGGGATCGGGTCGGGAAATCTCCTTCAACCCTAGTTTTCGTGCAAGTGCCACCTTAGGAGCATCATAGTTCCATCTCAGGAGCATAATATTTTCACCTTGGGGAGCATAATACTTTCATCTCGAGAGCTTGACACCTCCACCTCGAAGTCACCTCGGAGATACTTCAAATAATCATACTCATATGAGTTTGGATTAGGTTGAGTTGACCAAGATAACAATAATAATTTTTCCCTAATAATTACTTTTTCTTGCTAATCATGCCCAAGCCACGTCAATGTTATTAGTTAGTATTGCAACTATTGAGCACTTCAGCATATAGATAAGAAAAAAGTCTTGATATGTTTTGAACCACAACTGGGATCATCTGCATCTGATTATGGATTTAAATCTCTGATATATGCTCTGATAACAAATTCGACTGGTAGATCAATCTGCATTATCTGGCATTATTAAAAAAAATAAGAAAAATGTATATAGAACTTCATTTGTATAGCTCTCCAAAATTAGTACTTGTCATATTCATCCTTATAAACTTAAAATTCGAAAACTTGTAAACATACCACTGTAGTCGATTTCCGTCATTTAACCATTAGCATGATGATAACATTGAACTCGAGAGGAAAGATGAAGAACCTATTTATTACATTTAGCACAGGTTAGTGCAAAAGCCAAACATAAAAACGTAGTCTACAACCTGAACCACTAAATCACTTCCTGTTCATCAAAGAATTACTGTCGTATTGCCTTCTGCAGTCTGCCATTATTGGGCAAATTGTGTTTCAGTAGCTCACCAGATCTTATAAGATTCATTTGTCATGCCTAGTTTTGATCTCAGAGGGTAGAACGCATCATTAGGCCAGTAGAGAAATCAGAAACCAGGCAATGCCAACAATCTAGTTTACTGGAGTCTGTGGGTTTTGCCTCCATCTGATCTAGTCATGAAATGAGAGCTTAGCTTCCTGACCTTTTAGACCAACTTTCACTTTTGAGATTATGCTTGATCATGATCATCCAGCAAGAGATTTTTCGGTGAATGATCGAACACGATCACCGAAGAGTATCGCATTCGGACCAATGCCTTGATCTTGAGAAGTTCTTGTTTGCTGATCACATGTCCATCAGAATTGAACCTGATGAGACAGCTGACAATTAGCAAGTTGGACCTTGAATCAGGCACCAATGAAACGAAGCTTTGAGGAGTTGAGGATTCCAAAGAAACAAGGAGAAGATGATCATAGAATAAAGTGATGCTTCTTTTTTGCTTTTGCTAAAGAGATGAGACCATGAAGCCTGATGTAATAGTGAAGACATAGATTGAAAATGACACTAGGCCTAAGGTAGACAGAGACTGTGAAAAGCCAACAGAAGGTTGAACCTAAAGGAAGAGTAAGCTCAAAGGACTGTGGCAAAAGGATTGCTTACAAACCCCCAAGTCTTTGGCCTTAATTGTCCCTTAGAGAGCAAGAAATTAAAACCTGAATGGCTCACTCACACCATCACATACCATCTTAAGCTTAGACGAAGGCAATAACCCACCGACCAAGCAAGGAAAGGGATCGACCACCAAATAGTATCAATCTTACAACAAGCGTACCAAACAAGATGACATGACAACAATACATGATCAAACAACACAATTATGTTGATCCAAGAAAGATTAGACTCTGGCTTATGATTTACTCTACTGGCTCTCAGCAGTGAAGATCCTGGTTATTGATGTGACAAATGAGCTTAGTTTTCTGTGCTCGATATTGTAAAACATCATTTATGGTGATGTAAAGAAGCTTTAGGATCCTACTTCCAAAATTTTGAATGAGTTCAGAGACTGCAACATCAACCAGTAAGATTTGTTTGGTGATCATAATTGATCGAAGCTTTCATGCATTGATAAAACAGCAGAGGACGTAATTAGATGGAGATCAAATTGAATGGCATCTGGAAGTGTGGATGATTCAACTTGAGACAGAGAATGGGTTCTCTTCAGCTGTCAAGAAGGTGTCTAAAGAACTATTATTTGGCACAAGTAATTTTCCTTGAAGATGAACCACATGCTTGATGAAGCTGAAGTTGCATATGGTGCTTGTCAAAATCATGAGCCAAACTATGCCTAAACTCGATAATGCCGGTGGCCTTTCTGAGGAGCAGCACCGAAAGGCAAGTATCAGTTCAGAAGATGTGAAATGTATTATTCAGGAATAAGTATTAGCAGTTCTTCTCGTTCAGTTTGTCGTAGGAAGTGACTAAGAAGATCATGAACAAGCAAAAGTTCCTCAAGTTAGAAGGCAATTCTGAATCGAGAGCATTAAAAGTTCTGCAAGAACAACAAGATGACAGTACCAACAACAGAATGGGTTGCAGCAAGTAGAATGCTGATCTTTGGTTAGCTCGCCGAAAAGTTGAGAGGTCTGGTTGCTTAATGCCATTAAAGAGCAAGATAACGTAGGATAATGGAATGCTCTACAATACCTTTGAAGAGATCAAAGGAATTTGCGGTAGTTGTTGATGAATGTAACATGTTTATCCTTGTTTGTTGTTGTAGGTCATATCACATTCTCTTTAAGCATTTGGCCAACTTTCTTCAGTATTTCAAGCTCAAACCAACATCGATGTGGATGCTTCCAATGGATCGCTCCCTCGTGAAGATTTTAAGAGAAAACCAGAGCATCAAATTGATCGCTGTCATGCCAACAGTCAAGACAACTGTAGTTTTGTTCATTGAGATGCCTCAGATAGATCATCAGTAATCCGAGCTCGGTAGACAGCTGAAGAATAGGCGAGAAGATAATATCGAGCTGCAAACATTGCTGTAGATCTTCGCTCAGTCCTGCAGATGGATTTTCCAAAATAATTCTTGCTAGAAGAACCAGGGTTGCACGAAGCACATAAGAGAAACTAGGATTGTGGGATTCAATAACAAGACAGCTTGTGAGAAAACCTTGGTTAGATCCACAAACAGAGTGCTTGCATTTGGCTCTTTAAGGCGTACATGGATTCAGCTCACATGTCGAAGGCTTCATCTCAATGCTTGCACTCATTGGCAACGGATACAAATCAACGGAATGGATTCTTCGACTCCTCTCCGATCATTGGAACAGGACTCGTTGCTCTTTGAAATTTTAGCAGATTCCAGCAGAGCCTATACTGACTGATATCGTCCACTATACATCACATTGCCCAAAGTCTTGAAAGTTTCACCACACTTATATGCATCCAATGTATTATTACTCTTAAGCTGTCTTCAAGCTTAGATAGGAACCAAGGCGTGTGTATTTGGTGAGAGCCACAAGTCGAGAACATCTAGCAGAGTAGAATTAGTCAGCAAACACAACATTGAATTGTAGCAATTTGAGTAACACCCACAATTCAATCTTCCCTTTCCTCTTCCACTTTGTTTTCCCACAGAAGCTGGACTTGGAAATCTTTCATTCCATGCCTGTAGGCAGTGTGCTGCGTCCTCACAAGAATGAACAAAGGCAAACTTTCTCTCACCAGAAGGGACCACTCCTCCAACATTGTACTCCCATCAATGGGACCAAACCCAAAAGAAAAGGATGGTCAATCTGCAAGTACTGTATCAGTGTATATATATCCACACCCCAACACACGCTGCAAGACATAGTCTCAACGCAAGCATCACAACTCGCAGAGAACATGGCCACCAGTACAAGCCTCCACAAGGCCTTGGTGTGCATCCTTCTACTCCTCTTCCTCCCCTTCCTCTCTCTATCAGAATACTATTTGCCCATCAACCCGAGGCTGGAGAAGGCCTACGTCGCCCTGCAAGCATGGAAGCAGGCCATCACCGCCGACCCCAAGAACCTGACTCTCGACTGGTGCGGCCCGCATGTGTGCAACTACACCGGCGTGTTCTGCGCGCCGGCCCCCGAAGACCGGCACGAGCTCACCGTCGCCGGCGTCGACCTTAACCACGGCAGGATCGCCGGCACGCTCCCCGAGGACCTCGGCCTCCTCTCCGACCTCGCGCTCCTCCACCTCAACTCCAATCGCTTCCACGGCGGCCTCCCGGAGGCGTTCGAGCGCCTCCAGCTCCTCTACGAGCTCGACGTGAGCAACAACCGGTTCCAGGGGCCGTTCCCCGCCGTGGTGCTCCACCTGCCGTCGCTCAAGTACCTCGACATCCGCTTCAACAGGTTCCGCGGCGAGGTCCCCCGCCGGGTCTTCGACCTCAGGCTCGACGCGCTGTTCCTCAACGACAACCAGTTCGCGTTCTCGCTGCCGGACAGCATCGGCAACTCCTCCCTCTCGGTGCTCGTGGTGGCCAACAACCGGATCAGTGGCTGCTTCCCGAGGAGCATCACCGACTTGGCCGACACCCTAAACGAGTTGATACTGCTGAACGCGAGCATCACGTCGTGCATCCCGGAGGACGTCGGGAAGCTGAAGAATCTGACGGTGTTCGACGTGAGCTTCAACAACCTCGTGGGGCCGCTGCCGGACAGCATCGGGGAGATGAGGAAGCTGGAGCAGCTGAACGTGGCGCACAACAACCTCTCCGGCGACATACCGGAGAGCATATGCGAGCTGCCGAGGCTGAAGAACTTCACGTACTCCTACAACTACTTCTGCGGGGAGCCGGAGCGGTGCTTGAAGGTCCGGAGTAGGGACGACCGGGAGAACTGCATACCAGAGCGGCCGCACCAGAGGTCGGAGGAGGAGTGCATCGCGTTCTCGTCCAAGCCGGTACACTGTGACGCCAACGGCTGCATGGCGCCACCTCCACCTCCACCGCCGGTGCATTATTAGAGTGGAATGGTGCATGAGATTGTGTTTACGATCGAGTTGTATTGGCATTGTCGTTGGCGTTGGTGGATAGATCGAAATAAGGGTGTCGGTACTGTTGCGGCTTCACGTTAGTCATCATCTTCTTCTTATTTCTGCTGCTTGCGGATTTACGAAGCTGTGGGTTGACTGTAATTTCTTGTGATTTCTGGCAAGAATAGTCTTGTACGACTTATTAACACATGCTTCCGAGTGTGATGATCACATAGACACAGTGATACAGAAGTAGAAAGATATGTGATTGAGATACAGAAAATGTCGAAGAGCATCATCCTGTTACAGAATTATACATGAGGGACGAAACTATCCGGCATTAACAGTACAAGCAATAAAACATTTTAACTTTACACCGTATCTTTTCCGAGACAGACTGCTGGAGTTTGCCAAGGTGTTTATTGACCGCATCGATCTCATGCATAGGCAGATATCATGGCAGGCAGTCAGCCCTTCAGAGTCACAATGACTGTAGATTCACGGATGCTTTAGATACGAAGTAGAAAACAGGAGTAAATAATGTGTTCGATATAATACCTCCACACATCAAATGACGGTAGATGAACCGAAAGAGCTGTTGGAATAGTTCACTGGATGTTCAGTTGATACATCGCTACCGAGTGGTGGGAAGGAGGGGATGGATCTCAGTATCAGTTTCCTGCAACCTTTACGGCTTGGCGGCGACAACCCAACTCCACCGTGTGGCGGTGAAACCCTCTTCTGGTTAGGGGAAGCAATCCTAATGCCCGTCGTGGTGGGTGATACAGTGGGTCTTAGAATAGCTGGAGTGTCATCCTCCACCACTGTGCTCACATTATTTTCCAACTTAGGTGAAGGGAGAACCATTTCGCACTTCCGAAGCATGTGAGAGCCATATAATGCAGGAGAACGTCCGATGGAGAGCTTAGTACTTGTTGTGCTGCTTGCAATTGAAGAAAATGGCAGTTCGACTGATAACCTGAAAAAGGAAAATAAATTTTCGCTAGCTATTTGTGTGGAGAACAAGATTGAAGTCTAAGCTATCAGAACAAGGACAGAATGTTTCACCTGCAGCTCTGGTAAGGTGTAATGGGTAAAATGTGTCCTGAAGAATGATGTTCGTCGATCTGGATGCTGGTGTTCTGTTGATCATCACCCAGACTTTCATTTTCCTTCTCACAAGCATTGGCTTCTTTCTCCGCTTGTTCAAGTTCTTCAAATCGTGGCAGAAAACCTGTCAAAGAACTTTCAGGCCAGAACAAACCAAACAAAACAATGAATTGCGCTTGAGAATACTTCAAATTTCGATTTAAATCTATTCACAGAATATCAAATGCACTGTTATATCATCATATATATATATAGGAACTGGCGAAGGAAGATAACTATAACAAAATATACAACAAAATCATAAAAGTTTTCTCCTAAACAACCTTGGCTCTCTGATGTGGAACCAAACGTGAGCAGGATAGGATACCCTGTTTCCTTTCTATGTTTGTAGGCCATGATATTCAAAATAATTAGAAATTTCACCTATTTATCAAAGAAGCAAACGAGTGGTCTTTCCTCTATGTAACTGCTATGTTGTTCATTTAGAAAAAAGGCAAATACCAATACTCACCATCTTTTCTTCCAAATAAATTTTTGCATCCTTCACATCTGCAGCCGATGGAGCATCCAACACCACCCTAAAAGAGAAAAAAAACCACAAGTATGTCCAAATCAGACAACATACTATTGTAGAAGCAACTGGTTGCTCGAGCCACAAAACCTGATAGCATTCACAGTATTTCTTCAGGCAATTTGATTTTTTGCAATTGCACCCTCTTTTATGACGTGCCGAAGCAGGAGTCTTTTTGTCATCATCCTAGAGGTGTTAAAGGGATGATCTTATGTAAACCAATAGTGGGAGACATGAAAAAGAAAAACAAAGGAAAAGTATCAGATTGGATTGTTACCCCCATTTCCAGACCAGATTCAGATGTTCGAATTACTTTTGGGGCAAACGCAAGTGGATTACGAGATTCTATCTGCCTGCGAGTAGCTAGGACTGTTTCCTCGTGGATGGGTTTGTTAAAACATCCTTGACAAGAACAGGGCTCAGAACAGTAAACTCCAGCAGCAAAACACTCGCAATAGCTACATAAGATGCCAACATTCAATTCAATGCTAGAACTTAGTATTACTCAGACTGCATATGCTTTGTAAGTGACAAGAAAAAATAACAGATTCAATTGGAAAATGGAAAACATAAAACTACAATAGATAGTCTTAATTTTGTGCTTGGAATAGAAGGCATATCAGATATTTTATCTTTCTTATAAAAGTAACAAATAATTTGGAAATACTTGTACAGTATATGAAAGCAAGATGAAAAATATAAAAGAACAAATCTTAACTGAAGTTCTTAATAATTTCATATCTATAACAAATTCAGATGAAATAAAAGAGCCTCACAGTTTCAAGCATTTCGACTTCTTACAGTTGCAACGCTTGCATCCGTCACTTTCGCCTCCATTTCCTGACTTGCGTCTAGAAATGAGGTTCCATTGTTATTGATAAAGTGAAAAAATAAAAGAGCGATAGCCAGGATCACATACAGCAGCATACCTTTTCTTCTTTGGACTGCCTTGACTTAATTCCTCACAGATATTAGGTGTGGCATCCTTTGGAGCATCATCGGAAACAATCTGAAGGTCAACTTCACTCCCACTGGGACAGAGATCCTTTTCGACAGCTGAGGACTTCCTCAGACTGTTCCTCCCAGCTGTTGTTGATGTCAAGGAACCAACAGAGCAAGGAATGCTGATTATTTGTTTCTCAGAAGCCAGAGTCTCCATATTAACCATTCTATCCTTTGATGTTGTTGCAAGGGCATTCAAATGTAATCCAATACCAGGCAAAGCATACAGTGATTCTCTAATCTCAGGTTTCAAATTCTTGGTGTCACAAACGCTCTTGCCTTTGAATGACAAAGAAGTCAATGGGTTGAGCTTGGAGTCACTATACAGATTCCTTTTAGAAACACTAGCCACTTCAAAAACCAAACAACGTCTGCGCATGCCACGTTGTTGGTGGCTGTCGACCTAACAAGAGAAATGGCAACAGTTACTGCACCTGCATATTGACGAAAACATACTCGATGCACTCAAGATAACCAAGTTCCATAATGAAGGCACAATGATCAGCTTCATACAGTGTGGTGTGGGGATGGGCAGGTCTTCAGCAGACTATGATACCCAAGCTTGGCTATAATCTAAACTCCTTTAGTTTAACTAACGCCTACCAGCATCCAGAGACCATCTCCCCTGCCTTTGCTGTAGGAGAGTGACATGTGTGTGTAGTATTTAATAGAATGACCCATTACCCTTTGAAAAAACATGAAGAAATCCACTCTAAATCCCCTCAACGACAATAGTGAGCAGGTCAACTAAATACAGAAATTTCAATTGTAAGTTCTTTTATTTTTCATTTACATGAAATGATGATTCAAAACTCCAAACAAACTAACAGGTGCAATGCATCTTAAAAGTCTTCTGCAGAGATATTAGATGACAACATGATACATATATTAACTTAAGAAAATCACACAATTTTAGTAGAGTTCAAATATACCTAAAGTGCTTTAGGCTCTTGCAATCAGTCAGAACCCCCATGAGAAGGAAAAAGAAACTACTTGGTGCTTAACCATTCAACAGGTTACTCCTCTAACAATAAAAGGGTAAAAAAAGTGTCTTAAAGGTTTATAGCCCATGACAACATAAGATCCACAAAAGCATGTAAACTTCAGTCCACGGTCCATGTAGGAAGAATGCATAAACAACAAGAAGAAAAGGGATGTGAAGATAAACTGAGATACAAAGAAGCAAGAGGAAATCAAACAAATAACAATGATAAAGAACTACCATGTTGCCAATCGGATGCAGTAACAAGTACATCACTCATTTTCTGAATTGGATAACTCAATATTACCTGATCATCGCACATATCTGACAACATTTTTGTAGCATGATCTGTTTCATCTTCCTTCTCAAAAACTTTGCTACAGTTCTGAGAAGGATCTTGGTTGACATTATGGACACAAGGGCCATGAGAGATATCAGGTTTTGTTTTCTGTAGATGATCAGCATTCTCTGTGCAGTTTGACAACAGAGAAACAATGGAATGCCCATCATTGTCCACAGCTTTCTCACTCACTCCTTTGTGGGCCTCTGATTCTGTGGATGAATCAAATATCAACAGACTTTGACCATCATCAGGGATTAAACTTTCCCAGACACACCCAACTCCTTTGTCTTTGTTCAGCTCAAGTGGAAGATTTTCTTGAACCCCATCCTCCATAGCAAACAAAACTTTTCGCCTTTCTACCCCATTTTGAACAAAGTGAAACTCCACTGGTGTATGTCCTACATCGAGCTTAAGATCCATTTTAATACCAAGGCATGGTTCCACATTATGGTCAGGACTACCTGAATAATATTGTGTAGACTGAGGAAAGGTACTAGGGAGGGCTGGGCATTCATCAGGAGGATCAACAGTAGCCTCATTAAGTGAACATGTCATAGTGCAATTTTCCTGTGAGCTGGAAGTGAATCCGGATGGCCTACCAGCATCAGAAACCTCTGGGCATAGGCTACTTTCACCAACATTGTCTGAAAAATTTTCTTGTTTGAAATAGTCTGTGAAAGGATGCCTGAGAACAGGGAAAAAAATCATCACGAAATGGGAATCAAATTGAAATAATAACCTTAAAATATAAGAAAAATGTTTATCACCTTGTCAAAAACCTAGTTTCCCTTGGAGGATTGTCATGTGGTGAACTAAATATGGAAGAAAGAGAAGCAAAGTTCAATGGTTGATGTGTATGTGCAATAGGTACTGAATCTATCGACTTGACAGGCTGGATAGGAGACAAATTATTGATGAAGTTATAGATTGGTGAATCCTGCAATACAAAATGAAATCACTAAGCAAAATAATGTGTCAAACCCACAACATGTCATAGATCATTGAAAATGCAGCATGAGAATATTGATGATACTTGCTAAACAAATTACAAGACACACTGAGTAAATAATGTGCAAAACCAACAACATGTCATAAATGCAGCATGAGAATGTCGATGGTACTTACCAATCAAATTACAAGATGCATACCTTACCAAGAAAAAGAAATAATAATATTGGTAACAAGACCAACCAGTATAAATGAACTTCAATCATCATACCTTACTACTAATCTGAGCAAATTGCTGGTCATGCAATGAAACATATTGGGCACCATGCAAGCAACAAGCTGGCACAGCCGCGTCTATAGAGAAAACAAATTCACCTATCTATATATCAAATGTGCAAATGTTTCGGCATCGACATGTTACATACATGACAGTAGTATATTCCGTGTCATTGACCTACAAGCACACTGATGTCATACAGCATCTGAGCTAGCAACAAGTTACACAGGTTGTTCTACCAGTCAGAGGCTACCAAGGATAAAATATTAAATCTTAGGTGGAACAATAAGTCAGAAAATTGCTTTTGAAAGGTGAATGGCATCGCAAAACTTAGGATTTTGCAGAAATCTAGTAAGATATTGGAAGTAATTCTTGGATTACATGGTGGAATCCTCAAAATTCTTTTAAAGTGTGATAAATGCACAATGAAGACAGCAAATCAGCATGATCACAAAAACATGTAAATCTTGTCACTTCAATCAGAGATTAATCTTTAGATGGAAAATTGACCATACGAAGACAGCAAAAACCAGAACACCGAACAAAATAAATTTAGTGGTGAGAAATAGAAAGAATCAATATATTCCTTCTATGGCACGCACCCAAAATAAATCAATTTTTTGAAAACTATGAACACAGATATTACTGTAATAAAATCAGATTTAGTAAAAATGTCACCAAGAAGAGAGATCCCAATCAAATTGTGATAATAAAAACATATAACAAATTTAAGAAATTTTTTTTATCAAAAACAATTAAGAAAACCTTACACTCGTAATGTGTCCAAACTACATGCGGATCAATTAAAACCAGCATTATCAGAAACACTCAACGTTATGATGACATCCAAGCAACAGTCAGTAAAAAATGTCACTGTGCATACAGAGATACCATCTTTAACAAAAAACCACTTGAAACGCATTTTTTCAAACAAATCACCTTAATCAAAAGACTAAACTTATAAAGCATCCAAAATACACTCAGAACATTGACCGGTCATTATCGTTCAAATCAGAGGAAGAACACAAAAGTTGATATAAACCAGCATTTTCTGTGAAGAACTCAAGAATCCAAGGCAGAACACAAGGAAAACATAACTAAAGCCAAACCTCCACTTGCATCAAAGCCACTCAAAATGAATCTTCCTTCAAAAATACAAGAAAAAAATTAGAGATAACCACCAAGTGGCAATTCAGTCAAAATGTCACCACATGAACCCGAGAACCCAAGCAAACTGTAGCAAGAAACTACCATGTCAAACACCTTCTTTTACTTGGATTATATCCAACGGAAGGCGCAGATCATCGAGCAACCCGAACTCTGTCCGGCGTCAACATTAGAGAAAAAGGACAACCATGACCGAAAGCCCACACTCTTTTCCGTCAAGAAACCAAGATTCGCAGGCGGACCAAACCGCAAAATTAACGAAGATCCATTCTTGCATCAGAGACACTCAACTCAATCCCGCTTCGGATCACAAGAAGCTACTAAGACTGACATAAGGGCGGTATTATGCCAGTTACAAGCCAAGATCCCAAGCAAATTTTGGAAAAATTAAGCGCATTTTTCAAGAAAGGATGTGAAAACAGTGGAAACCCACTGAGTGAAAGCGCATTTGGCAAAAATGCAGTCAAGAACCACTAAACCCCATCTCGTATCAAAGACACTCGACACGATCCTCCTTCTGGATCACGAGAAAACAGTGGAAAACACCAGAATCGCATTTCAGTCAAAATATCACCACGAAATCAAAGATCCCAAGCAAATTGTAGCCAAATTGACCATTTTTAACGCTTTTCTTACAAGAAAGAACACGGCAACGAAGAAATCAACAAGCAACCGTGCGGCCCGTGCCGTAAAATTAAAGGAAGAGCAGAAAGAGAAACCAAACAGACGACTTTTTCCCGTCGAGAACCAAGAATCGAAATCAGAACGCGAACGTAACCGAGAAAACCTCCATTCTTGCATCAAAGGCATTCCAACCCAATCCTCCCTCAGAACACAAGCAAAACAACCCTTATGCGTTCCAAGCAAAGAGATCCCAAGAAACAGAACAACATGGATCGATCAAAGTCGCGTCAGACACGAATCACCTCGAACTTGGAGAGCGGCGTCCCCGCGATCTTAGCCCGCTCGGGCGTGTCCATCTCGTCGCGACGCGCCTCAGCTCTGGTAGCTCACCCCAACATCTCCCTTTCTTCGTCTACCCCGCCTTACTCGGCTTTCTCTCCCATCAGTGCGCTCTAAGATTTCAAGAAGGGCCAATGGGCGGGAACCCCATTTTTCTCTTCTTTTGGGCCCTCCTCCTCCGTCTCCTCCTCCTCCTCCTCGATCCAATCTAAATGTATCCTCCTCTTCCACTCTCCCTCTCTCTCTCTCTCTCTCTCTCTCTCTCTCTCTCTACCAAATCGGCCGTCCCCACCATCACCACCACCACCACCCGCCCTATGTCGCCATCTACCTCCTCCTCGTAGACTTTTGGGGTGAAAAGGATATGGCCAATGGCCTCCACGTCGCGAGCGAGATAAGAAAAGGACGGCGACTCGCGGAGTTAATAGTGAGACAGAGTCGGTGGAGACCGCCACCTTTGTTTTTGGCGCTCTCCCTTGGGCTTCGGGGTTTACCGACACCCGCTTCAAGAAACCGACGGTAACTTCACCTCGGTCTTTCTTTAATCTCATTACATGTTAATATTCAGAGCATGGGATGTGCTTAGCCGAATCCGGTGTTCCGCGGTGAGCATACAATGGGGCCGGAGAGAGAATGGCGGGGGTTTCCGTTACGCTCTTCGTCGGGCGCGGACGCCGTTTTCCGTAGTGACGTGAAACCGTTCCCTGAAAACGGACCCGGCGACCGATATGGAGGTATCTTGTGGGACCCTGGCGATGGAGTTCGTTGTTAACGCAGAGGCCTCTTAGCGGGGACTTCAAGGAAGGTGTGATTTGATGGACTAAGCGGTGGTTACGGTACTTGTCAGTGATATACGGACACGAATCTTGGAGCATGCGGTTGGCAGCCTCCTTTTACAAGGAAAAAGAAAAGGTAAAGTCTGTGCACTTAGGGATTGGATGCTTAGTGACGAACACAAAACAGTCAATTAGATCAACCCTGCAAATGACAACTGGAACCCGTTGATAATAGGTCCAACAAAGAACTAAACTAGCATGATTAATAATTCATCATCAAAGTGATCACAGATGCATAAAGTTCACCGATATTTTATAATATTTAAAATGTAATTTGCACTAATTAATGTTTTAAACTAAAAATCTCCTCTTATCACGTGTAACTCACATGACAGATATCGGATCGCTGGACACCGCGCGCTTCTCCACATCACCGCTCCAAGTGGATCATTTGTCACTTACCTATACGCTACCTGCCTCATGATTTGATTTGGATTAACGACAACTTTAAACTGCGTCGTGTAGTTGGGCCCCACAGAATCTCCAATAGTAAGACAGGTAGGCGTCAGGGTACTCGTTTGGTATTTCATTGGAGAGTCACTGTGGGGTTTGATGGCAGTCCAACTGGGAACGGGGTAACAGAATAGGTACGTTAAAAGTTGTACGAAAAATATTGCTGTTTCCCTATTAAGATTGGAACAAATGGGGAAGGCGATGGCGGCGTCCCTCACTCCCCTCCTCTCCTTCCCCACTCCCCTCTTCTGCCTCCGTCTCACCCTTTCTGTGTTATAGAGATGCGATGGGGTTTGGGGGCGGCGACCCGGAGGCGCTGATGAGGGACTTCCTCCGCGAGCACGGAGGCTGCGCGGTGATCGACGGCGGGCTCGCGACGGAGCTCGAGGCCAACGGCGCGGATCTCAATGACCCTCTCTGGAGCGCCAAATGCCTCATTAGCTCCCCCCACCTCATCCGCAAGGTTACCAGTGGCCTTCCTTCTTCCCTCCCATTGCTTCGAGTAATGTAGTGTAGTAACCTTTCTGGGTATCGGTTTCTCTTGTTTTCATTCCACAGCTAAAATGAGAGCTTCCTTATGCAGTTGAATCAATCAAGTGGATAACTCTCTAGGTTAAATTAGATACTATGCTATAGCCGTGTGTTGTGAAGATATTAGAAGGAAAGAAAAAAGCCAAAAAACAGGTTTTTGATTGTTTTCATTGATGAATAATTATGTCATGCAGTTAAACTAGTGACTAGGTTGTGATCATCAGAAACTTCACCTATTCCAGTGTTGTGATAGCCAAGGAAAAGTTTGAATGAAGTTTAATTGGAGAATAAAAATCCTTGTCGAGTGAAGTAAAACAAAAATGGTTCTTTAGATGATGATATGTAAAATTACTTGCATACGATTATTAATAGTAAATGGGTACTAATGTTTGAGTAACGTGATGAGTTTACAGGATTCTTAATTCACATACATCCGTAAAACAAGTGGATTTGAGAAGCCTCAACCTGAGATAATAGGAACTTATAATTGGTTTATGTTAGGTATGAACACTCAGCCACGAGCTTAGTTGGTCCTTGGGGTTGCCAAACAACGTAGCATAATGAAGCTCTTTATCTGTTGACTGTGGCCATATTGTAAACATCAAGTAATTGTGATGTAGTGATCAAAGATACAAAACAAGTTAGTGGTCAAAGGCACATCAAATTTAGTTATCTGAAGAGAAACATTGAGTTTAATTTAAATTTAATAAGACTTTTAGTCTAGCTAATTTGATCCTGAAATGTTAGCTTCTGATTTTATGAGTATATCATGAAATATACCACAAATGGTGATAATGAAGGATTTCAATTTCACCTGCCTTGCCCCAACAATGTTAACAGATCATTAGATTCTTTATCCATGATCTGTATAGAGTTTGAGTTCGACGATCCGTCAACTTGATATCGCCTTTTGGATGAAAGATTTGGCAAATGAGAGAATTATCGCATAAAAACCAAGCATAACATCGAAAGAAAACAACCTCTATTTTTTGTAAAGTTAAAGTCATAATATGAGATTTGAAACAATGGAAAGAGAAGCATAAAAGAAAGTTTATGGGTGTTGAAAATGCAGGTTGTTTTTGGATAGCACGTCGGTGCTCTTGGCAGGTTGCGGTCATTGTCGCTCTTCGGTATCCTCTTCTCTTTTTTGTCAAAACCTCCTCCTGAGGTTTGGGCAACAGGCAGTAGGCGTTGAGGACTTCTCACAGCAGTTAAACGAAGCTTTGAGCTACTGGAACGTGAGGACAAAAGCTGTGGTTGGAAGAAGTTGGTTACTGCAGAAGTTGGTTGTAGTGGTGCAGAATTCTTCCCTCTCTTCTCCTCACCGCTCTAAGGATGCAAAACTAGGGATGACTGGCTCTTTGCTGAAGGCTTTTCTTGATCCCCTTTAGATGGGGGCACACCCCTTGTTTTTATAGGGAGAGGGGTGCCTCAAGTCCTTAAGGTTTAAGGAATTTCCTTGTGGATCGTAGCAACTAGGATTTCTCTTGTAGGGCTTTCCTTGTAGGGTGCACATAGCTATTACTTTTCTTGTAGGGCTGTTGCACCCCCATTGCTTGGTGGTTACCCCTACGTAGAAGAGGGCTGCCCTAATCCGAGTCTTATTTGGACTTAGATTGAGGTGAGAAAATTGTTGTTTCTTGGGCTTTGCTTGATCGAATAATGCTCAATAGTGTTGAGATCGTCCCTGATCACTGCTCCTCAACTGGGCGATTCACATCCCATTGAATCTTGCTTTGAAGTTGAAGAAATTTGGCTTTAGCAACTTTTTCGAATAACTATCTTGCTACACTTGGTTTCTGCCCTTTGTATCCAATTCGGAAGACAACTTTAATGCCTTGTCGAGTGGTAATGTACTTCTTAACAGCAGTGTCCTCTTCAAGGGGCTTCTCTTGGTCGGTCACCAAGTCTTCGACATGTGGCAAAGTCTTGCTTGGCTCATCGTCTAGCATTGAAGGCTTGAATGGCTTCAAGTTCTCAACGTTCACAACTGAGTATATCTCCATGTAGGGGCGGCAACTCGAATCGGCATGCATTGTCTCCAATCCACTTCAAGACTTTGAATAGTTTATATCGAATGGGCTTTAGTTTCTTTCCTTCTCCTTTGAGTTGTTCTTTCCTAGGGTGTACCCATACAAGGTCTCCTTCAAGGCATCGTCCTTTGACACGATGTCAATCACGTTATTCTTTTTATTTATATTGGCTTCGTTGAAGTTGCTTCTCAACCTCTTCATGAACCTTGTCGATATTCTCCAAAAATTTCTGGGCTTGTTGAGTTCCATTACTTTTGTCGAGGGTAACTGATTCCGAATTGATTATGAATTGCAAATCAGGACTTTAAAGTAAATAACCCAGGCATACCTTAAATGATGATTTGCTACTAGAACTATGCATTGCCCGATTGAAAGCAAATTGAAGGAACGGAAGACATTCGTTCCATGTATTCAGGTGTCGAAAGTTGTATCATCGAAGGAGATAAACCATGATGCGATTCATTACTTTGGTTTGGCCATCGATTTGTGGATGGAAGGTTGTGCTCTTATTCAATTTGGTGTCCATCATGTTCCAAAGTAAACTCCAAAAGCTGCTCAAGAAACTCCCGTCATAGTCAGACACAATGGAACTCGGAAGGCTAAAGTGTGTCCACATGTGTTGGAAGAATAATCAGGCTACTTTAGTGATTGTCTTCTTGCAAGGCATAATCACCAACATCTTTAAGAACCTATTGACCACCACAAATAGATAGTTGTGTCCCCGTCTCATTATAGGTAGACCTCCTAAGAAGTCTATAGATATGCTCTCTAGAAAGGTCATGATGAAATAGGCAACAGAGTGTACAAATCCAATTTTCGGTTTGCTGGTTTTAAAGTGCTATAAAGGACACATCCTTGCATGAACCGAGCCACGTCTTATTGCATCTAGGGCCAGTAAACATGCCGTTGTAGGTTTATCAAAGTCTTGTTCACATCGAAGTGTCCTATGACTTTCGACAAGTCTGCTTCTCGCATCTAATTCTTGCGACCAGCTTTCTTCGGTACATAAGGTTGAGCACCTTTGTAGAGCAGTCCTTCTTGGAGTGTTAATTATATGTTAGTTCTTGCTTTGACTTTCTCCATGATGTCTTTGAATTATGGATCTTCCATGTACATGTTTGCATAATCCTCATGAAAACTTGGTATGACCTACATATGCATAGACAAGCAAACACTTGTGATCGAGGGTCATGATAACATATCAGCTAGCTTGTTTTCTACTCTCTTTTTATTCTTGATCAACATGTTGAATTTTTGCATATATGACATCCACTTCATGCGTCGTGCTTGCTAAAATTTGGATTAAGTTTGAAGGTATTGAAGTGGTCGATGGTCGGTGTAGATGATCGTCTCCTTCCCTAGCAGATATATGCACCAATATTTAATCGCTTGATGTAGCACAAGCAATTCTTTACCATAAGTGTGATAATTCTTTTGAGATCCTTAGAACATCTAATAGTAGTACATCACGGGTCGGCCATCTTGCATCAAAATAGCCCTCATCTCGTATCCCGATGTGTCTGCTTCCAACTCGAATGGTTGCTGCAGATTTGGCACGGTTGGCACGGGCGCCGCATTGAGTTTTTAGGTATCTTCTTCTCGGATTCGAACTTGATGACATCCTAATTAAAGATCCAGCTCTGAGAAGACCATGACAGGTTGTAGTTAGTCTAGCAAGTTATTGATCCATGGCAACGGGTATCGGTTCTCCACAGTGATCTTGTTCAAGGCATGATAGTTGATGCACAAGGACCAACCTCCATCTTTCTTTGGCACCATCACTACTGGTGAGTTGCAAGGGGAACTACTTGGCTGAATGATGCCGCTCTTGATAAGCTCAGCAACTTATCTTTGGATTTCTTAGCTTTCCACGATTGAACTCTTGTACATGCTAAGATTTGGTAAAGGGGCATCGAAGATAAACTGGTTTTGTGCTCCACTACATGCCGTGGGGGAAGCTTGTTGCGTTCTTCAAGGAGCTTCGGGTACTTGCTGATGAGTTGCTGTAGAACTTCGTCTTCTATGGTTTTGTGAGCCGATGCCAGGGCTAATGTTTGTGTTGCTAGTATAATCGATCAAATGATTAATAGCACAAACTTTAAGCACATGTTCACTATCCTCGTTGCTTGGGCGACCATCATAAGGTTAATTGACTGTCCACTTCAATCCCTCTTAATGATGAACTTATTTTCCTCTTTCAAGAACATGTATTGTTGAGGCCGACAATAGAAGATAACTTCTTGATCCCATAAGTATGGACTCCTGAAGATGACTTGACATATGTCGAAGGGCACCATCTCGCATGTCACCTCATCAATGTACTTATTGGTGATTGCAAATTTGAATATGCACCAACGAATTATCATCATCTCAACGTCCTTGTGGATCCATCCCAGTGGATATAGCTTTGGATGAGGAGTGGTCTCGAGTCCAAGTCTTTGCACTAAGCTTGTCGAGATGAGATTCTTTTGGCTTATGGTGTCTATGATTGCATCGATGACCTTTTGTTTCATTTGGATCTTGAGAATGAATAATTCTTCTCGAACTTATAGGTTGGAGGTTGGATTCGAGTTTATAACCTTCGATTTAGCCATCAAGGATAAACTCAAATCCGGGTGTGAAATCGATGCTAATTCTGTTTTATCATCTCCTACGCTAGTGGTCGTCATACGCCGATTTTGATTGTTCTTCCATTTCTTCGGGAAGAGTTCGTGGTGAACCTTCTAGAACTTCTCCCGTGTATGACCTGCAATTTTACAGTTATCGCAAAACAAATTGTTTGTTTTGGAAGATGTGGTTTTACCACTCCTGGGGTTTTTTTTGGCTTTCGAGTGTTTCCCTTTTGCCTTCTTTTTATTCTTCTCAGTGCGGGTTTGATTCTTTTTCTCGATCGTCGATACCTTCATGCTCGTTATTATGATGTTGTTACTACCATCATGCTTACGGTTATAATGCCGTGAGTTTTGAAGAGGCTTAGTTCTATATTTATCTGGGCATGGAAGCCAACAATGTATTTCATCACCGTCGATTGGTTGTCAAGGGAAATTCCGAGTACCACCGCTTTTTGTCAGAACTCGATGGTGTATTCTTGCATAGAGTGGTCTCTTCCTTGGCATAGGTAGTGCCACTTCCTTCATCTTTCCTTGAGATACCTCATAGGGTAGAATTCTTCTCGTGTGAGCCTTTTGAATCATGTCGATGATATGTCTTCATTGTTGTTAGTTTGAAGAGAGGCTTTCCACCATGCAAGCATATGTCCGGTCAAGTTGAGTCATGCAAGTATCACCCTATCCTCACTGTTGTTGTCATATAGATCAAAATAAGTATCAAGTTGATCTATCCATAAGTCTAATACCTCAGCATTGATCGAGCTGTTGTAGGAGGGTCTGTCGATGCGAGCCTTGACCCGAAAGGGTCAAGTCCTTGCTGCGAAGTTTCACTCAAAAGCATCTTCTTTGCGGTTGCATGTCTCAGATGGAGACGATGCTCTCTCCTTTGCTGTGACGCTCTTTGCTCGGTCATCCTACACTGTAAGGTTGCTTTGGGCTTGCATCTAGTCCATGACAATCTACATCTACTAAGCTAATACTGTCATATGGGCAGTAAGGTCAGCCAAGGTTGTTAGGTTATCAGTCGCCATCTCATCGATGTTTCTTCCTCTGGGTGATCGTGGCGTGAACTTCAACTCCTGTAGTTCTTCGCGCAACACTTCATATTCATGTCTCGTGGTCACCATCCACAAGAACGTTGCTTTGATACCACTTGATCTGTTGGGGGTTCGGGTTTGACATTCTGTTGACTCGATATGACCTTTTATATGAAACTTTTGGTGGAAAAGAGAATTATCACAAAAAAACCAAGTGTGAAATCGAAAGCAAACAGCCTTTATTGTTTATAAAGTCAAAGTCCTAACTACAAGACTTGAAACAATAGAAATAGAAACGTGAAAGAAAGCTTATGGGCGCGTGAAAACACAAGTTGTTTTTGGACAACACGTCGGTGCTCTCAATAGGTTGCAATTGTTGCCGATCTTTAATCTCCTCCTCTCTTTGTTGCTGGAACCTCCTCTTGAAGTTTGGACAGCATGCAGTAGGCGTTGAGGATTTTTCATAGTAGCTAAATGAAGCTTTGGGCTACTGGAACGTGAGGAAAAAGGTTGTGGTTGGAAGAAGTTGGCTGCAGTAGTGCAGAATTCTTCCCTCTCTTCTCCTCACTGCTCTAAGGCTGCAAAACTAGGGCTAACTAGTTCTTTGTTAAAGGCTTTTCTTGATTTCCTTTAGATGGAGGCACACGCCTTGTTTTTATAGAGAGAGGGGTGCACTAAATCCTTAAGGTCTAAGGAAAATCCTTGTGGGGCACAACAACTAGGATTTCCCTTGTAGAGCTTTCCTTGTAGGGCGTGCACAGCTACAACTTTCCTTGTATGGCTGTCGCATCCCACTTGCTTGGTGGCTGTCCTTATTTGGATGAGGGCCGCCCTAATCAGGAGTTCTATTAGGACTTGGATTAAGGTGAGAGGGCTACTGTTTCTTGGGCTTAGGCTTTGCTTGACCGAACAAGGTAGAATAGTACTGAGATCGTCCCTGATCAATCCAACTATAGTTTGGTGGTAGCAATAAGAATGTGTATTATATGAGTTTATTATGGGAGTCGATGTGCTTGTGTCCACCTCTCACATCCAGAAATAAAGGCTTATCTTTTTGGTTTAGTGTATGAGAAAATTATAAAATTTCTTGTAGGTCGTCATTCATCATTATATGGGAACTAATCAATTCCTTTGGAAATTACTCCCTCCACATGTTGCTTCATCATTTTTCCTTTTTCTGAAGAAGCTAGAGTTCACTGCATCTGCACCCTGAAGCACCTTTTTCTTTTACCTTATTGGACAGGTCCATCTGGACTATCTTGAAGCTGGTGCAAATATTATAATCACTTCATCCTATCAGGTAACTTGCTTTTTGTTTTCTGATGATTCATCTTTTGGTGAACTCTTATCTATGCTGACTTCTGTTAGAGCAGGCTACCATTCAGGGTTTCGAATCAAGAGGCTTCTCTGCAGAAGAAAGTGAAGCCTTATTGCAGAAAAGTGCTGAAATTGCATGTGAAGCACGTGATATATTTTATAAAGGGTGCTCAAAAGGATTTGAAAATCATAATGAGACTAAGAAGCACACTGTCTTGGTGGCAGCTTCTATAGGAAGCTACGGAGCATATCTAGCAGATGGTTCTGAGTATAGGTTGGCCATCTGAGGACTTCATTACTAAATATTTTCCACTTATTGCTTCTTACTGATGAGTGATTGATATTGCTAGTGGGGAATATAGCAAAGAAATGACCCTGGAAAAGTTGAAGAATTTTCACAGGAGAAGAGTTGAAGTCCTTGCAGAATCTGGTGCTGATTTAATTGCTTTTGAAACAATTCCTAATAAATTGGAAGCTCAGGTGGTTCTATTTGATATGATTGCAATTGTTAAACTTGCAATCTCTTTCAGCAAGTTCATTGAAGAGTTATTTTTGCATTAGCTATGCACTTTGATTTGTTTATTTAACGTGTTTGTATAATTGTTGTTGTACCTTAAAACCCCAACATAAGTACTTTTCACATAGACCCCACCTGGGGGAAGTAGCTCATACAGAGGACGAAAGTACTAGTGGCACACAAGGCACTGTGGTGAGTCCGAGTACACAAACCACCAGGGTAGCTGGTTGGTGTATTTGAATTTATTTACTGCAAGAGAACCTTCTATCAATAATCCTTCGATCAATAATCCTTCACCAAAATCTCTCACTGAAATAAGATTGTACCTTTGATGATTATTCCCTTCGACCTGTTCTGCCCTGAGGCCTCTCTAGAGGTCTAACCCTAACTCCAGCAACTTTAGAATCACAGTTGAGCTATTCCCAGATCAGGTGTTGATCCACTTATGATCCCTCTACTCCTTTTGGAGAATTATATTTTTCCCAATCCATTCAAGTGCTTCATCCATCTTCATTTGATCCATTTGTTTCTGATGGATGGAAAAGAAGGTTTGTGTTGTGCAGAAGTGTCTGCGATTTGGCTAGTATTACCATGAATAATTTGGATAGGATGTTCTGCGGTGTTGAGTATGGTGTTAGAAATTTCTTGAATCACTTTATCTTTTTTGAATTGCCGAAATTTCCATTAGTTCAAACTGATAAGTTGATGTAAAATCTCGACAACATTATCATTTGAAGCACTATCTTTTACCACCGAAGCTATGAGGTCTGCAAGTATTTGGACATCTAGAGACCACTCCTGCCTAGATTGGTGCTTTTGCTTAAAGAAAATACCTTATTTTTGTTGTAAGTGAATAAGTATAAGTGTGGCTTTTAGCTCATCCTGGAATATCATCTGAAGCTTTTAGACTTGTCCAATATGTAATATTATGCCCTGATATGAATTTGATCATCCTCAATTTTTAACGGAGGATAAATGCCAGTTCAGTGTGCAGTTCAGTAAGCTTTTATGTGTCTGTCAGACTGAATGCCCACATTATAGAACCCATGAAAGTATGTCCAATTCTGGTGGCCCCAAGCTGTTTTTAAATAATATGCCTGTCATTAATAGAGAAATGATTTCACGGCAGAGCAATTAGTGGCAACTTCATCAACCGCTGCATTTGGTTGATGTATTTAAATTCCATCATATCTTCCTATCTGTAATTTAACAGGCATATGCTGAACTTCTTGAGGAAAATAATACAAGGACTCCAGCTTGGTTTTCTTTTAATTCAAAAGACGGCGTTAATGTGGTCAGCGGAGATTCATTGATTGAATGTGCCTCTATTGCTGATTCATGCAAGAAGGTTGTTGCCATTGGAATAAACTGCACCCCCCCAAGATTCATCCAGGGATTAATTCTCTCAATTAGGAAGGTACTACTGTATACTTGCCACTTAGAGAAAGCAAATGTATATATCTGGATTCCACTTTTTTATTATGAATAGTCATTCATAAATTATATTTGTTTCATATTCTTATTGCAAGCACCAAATTATGAAAACTGCTAGTGGCTTAACAACTAGGAACACCCTGAACCTCAAATCTTAGTGGCTTAACAACTTTTGTATACAAGATGATTTGTCCCAGTAGCAACTCAATTGAAGTCTCAGGTGCAACTTGTCCTTTCTTGGTAGGATTATTAGGTAGACTAAGTTATCATTGCCATGAAGCTGATGCTGTCAATTATTAATTACCAATCTCCATTCTGCTTTCTTTGCTTTGAACTGTATTGATAATTTTGGGGAAATCGCTCTCTTAATCTTTATTATAGTCCTAGCTTGCTAAGTGGCAGGTGACCATTCTAATCTTGTTGCTGTCATGTCATATTATCCTGTTCTATTTATTGTGCACAAAACGAGTACATATGTTCCACTTGTCACTGATAACCTCACATCTGCTAACTCAATTCTTGGAGGTTCCTGCTTGTGTAAACTATATTTTCAACCTCAATCCTGAAGCCTCTAGATTTAAAAGGATGCATCATAAAATAGTATTGGCCCTTTCCAGCTAATATGCTCTAATTATGTTGGGCGACAAATCTTTGTTTCTTGTACCATAAACACAAACAATGACAGAAAATTCTCAACTATATTTTGTAATCACCTCAATTTCCCCAGCAAAGTTGCATTCATCCAATTCTTTGGTGTTTGATTGCGGCCATGATATCTTTTGGATGGAATTTCTGCACAATGTGTGATGTGCATTTAACTTTGTAATAGTGTTGAATTATCATCGAATTTGCAGGTGACGAAGAAACCAATTCTGATATATCCAAACAGTGGAGAGAGATATGATGCTGAAAAGAAGGAATGGGTGGTAAGTTGACAATTAAAAACTTGATGCCAGCATTCTGATGTCTCATAAGAAGCAATTTTATAGATGGAAATATAATTTAGTGTTTTGCTAACTTCTTTGTTGCTTTTTAATTTTTTTTGTGGTGTCTATGTATCACTTGGACTAGGAATAATTTTTTTAGTTTATGATCATTTGGTGAATCATGACTATGCATTTCTTACCTATGTAAAGAGAAATCTATACTTTCAACGGAAATTCATTTGCTATTATAGACATATCTTGAATGTTTTTACTTCTCTTTATATACTCTGTTTTTAAGTTGAAAGATGTCAGGACTGAATCATGCTTTATTTGAAATGTATTCCAATGTTAATAGAGCATAGCGAAGACTAGCAGAAACTTAAGGTTTTGTACACTGAACTACTGGAGTGGCAGTCGGGGAAATTTCCATGGCCTAACGATCAGTTTCTCAAAATCTCATCTTTCAATGAATATCATGTTACTAATAGCCTATCCAAGTGATTATAGTTTGTCACTGTAATAGCATCCAAGTATTGGTAGGTACCTCAAGTGGTAGCATATGGCAATACCATGTCCTTATTCTTTTCAGTTTTGTTAAAGAAAGAACATGTGCTGGTGAAGATTGAGTCTGCTAATTGTGATCCTTAATCTATTGCAGACATCCACCGGTGTCACGGATGAGGACTTTGTCTCTTATGTAAGGGTATGGTGTGAAGCTGGAGCCTGCCTCATTGGCGGCTGTTGCAGGACTACTCCAAATACTATAAGAGGCATTTCAAAGGTTCTTCAGAAGTAATTCGTTTCTAGTGAGTCAAAACCATAAGACTTTTGTAGAACTCTATGGCAACGCATGTAAGATCTATCTATCCAATAGTGAGTGGTCTAATGCTGAGCTCTGCCTATAATCCTTTATTGATGTTAAAAGTTTTCTGATCGTGGATTTCTATCTGCATTTTGAAGAATTTTGTTGAACACTGGTTTGTGGGTGTTTTATATTGTTACAGTTATGATTTTTAGGTATTTTTCTGCGGTGAATCTGAATGAATTGCATAAATATTTGTGGGAGCTGAAACAGATGAATCGGAGGAAGACAGGATTTTCTTTGTAGAACGTTTGTCGTTCCCGTCAATCTGGCGGTAACAAGTGATGTCATTCTCAGCAAGGTGGATTGTGTTGGAGTTTCATATATAAGGTAAAAGTGGAGGGAATGGTGTAGTTTGGAAATTGGAATAAGGGATTTTTTTCTATAATCAAATTCAAGAATTATTTTCAGTTGCTTGAATTCTAGTGGATGATTGTATGAGTTCCTAAATGACTACTAAAGGATCTTTTTAGCTTTAATTTTTTTCTTTGGTATTTTTTTTCCACCCAGACCCACTTATGGAAAATCTACAGGAGCCTCGTGCGTCCGCATGGGACGGAGTCGGTGGGGCCAAAGCAAAAGGTGAAGATAATCACGGTGAGATGAAAAATGGTCACGATGGGGTGGAGATGATAGTTGACAATGGCCACGCTAAGAAGGTGATGGCAATGACGACAAGCATTTAGTGTATTAGAGAAAAATGGGACATCAAATACTCAAATAAAAAAAGCATTTAGTGTATTTAAAAAAAATCTTTAAAAAGGTTTTTTTATAGAAAAATCATCCCATTTTCTTTGTTTGAACCTTTAAATTTCATCCTAAACCAAGTGAGATCATATGCAGTCTAAACAGCATTTAACATGTCAGGGCCAAAATGTCAATTTCAGCCAAAGTCACTCAAAGTTGGCTTTTTATTATCTATACCTCATTTTTGAGTGACAATCCGTTTTTGAAACTTATTGCAGCTACTTGAAATTCATAAAGTAATTCTCTATATTTTTTCGTCCAAACTTGGGATTAGCTTCGATAGTATTTTCGTTGTGTTTGAACTGTCGGTATGAAATATTTAATCTCAAATGAACGATAATATCATTAAACTCCAATGATCCAAAATATTTAATTCTAAATTAGTGGTCCCAAATTAAGGAGTAATATATTAGAATTTTAAAGGTCACACATATATAATTAAATATGTTAAGCTATTATTTTGATTAGTTAAAATTAAAGTGATCCAATTAAAGTAAAGTTATTTAGCTAAGTGACATAATTATTATTATGAAAATTAATTGTGTGGATACCATCAGTCATATTTCTAACTTAATGACGAGATAAGTTAGGAATATGAAACTCTTGAGGCATAATTACATATTCATCAATTATGAATATAATCATAATTATAGATTCATCAATTATGACTATAAATAAGGTTATAGTCCCCGGTTGCAGTATTGAATGAAGCTTCTCTTCACCCGTCAAGGAGAAATCTAAAGTTATTAAAGGATACTTACAATTGAAAGATCAAATCATCAATAAATTTAGAAAATACTCTAATGGATTCATAAATTTAGAAAATACTTACAATTGAAAGTACACTTCTGTGTTAATATGTTTCTTAATTGTTGTAGGATTTTATGCATATTATAATGGATTTAATAAGTTTTATAGAAACATTCTTAATCCATTGTTTTGGATCTATTAAGTTTGTTTTTGGACCAAAATTTGGTTTTGATTCTATAAAACAATTGTTTGATCCATATTTGATATGTTAAAAACCCAATAGTGGTATCAGAGCCATCCTACAATGATTGATGAACATTTAAATTTATTTTTCATGTATTTTAATGATGTTTTTATTAATATTTTAAAGTGATTTGGTTCTATCATCGTCGGGAAAGATGATAGTTTTATGTAATCATGTTATTTTGAAGTGATTTGGTTCTATCATCATTGGAAAAGATAAAGGTTTTATGTAATCATATTATAGCATGCTTCACATTCTTTATGGTGTTATATCACTTTAATTTTGAAATGTCTTTTTCTCTTAGTGTCTTTTCCTATTCGTCAATATGTAAATTTATTTTTTTATACTACAAGACATAAATTTTCTAAATTCTTTTTGAATTTTATCTAATTAATATAAATTTAATTAATTAGATATTATTGAAATATTATGTTGGTTTAATTATATTGTTACAATATTATGTTGATTTAATAATATTGTTATAATATTATGTTGGTTTAAACATAATATTGGTTCTATAAAGTTGTTTGTTGATATAAATTGAATGATTTACATGCTTTAAATATTTGAAGCCAGTAAATTAAGATCAAGCTAATTTGACTAATATAGTTCAAATTTAATTAGTGATTGTTTAATATTAGATTGAGTAATTTAATATATGAAGTCGTGAAAGTGACCTCTCATATATAATATTTCTTATGAAAATATTAAATGTAGTGTGTATTTATATCTATGTGGTAATTACTCGGTCCAACTGACAGGATTTTTATAATATCTGTAATGGTAAACACGTGACAATTATAAAGTTATACATATAAATGATAAATCAATCCAAAGATAGGTTTCTCATTTAACATGTCTTATTATCAGTGTTTGATCGTTACAACAAGACTACCACTAGCAATTAATATTAAAGTCCAAAGACAAGATATTAATGTTGCACTTGGTATCTTGAGATGGATTAAATCATTATTTGAATTTACTTAAGTTTATGATAATAAATATGAGCATAATTTCTGGTTGTATGTTGTTCTCTTATTTATATTCTCTTGTAAAAATATCTGCTAACCTCAACTTAGTACCGGTTCTAAATGAAATCAACTTTAAGGGCAAGAAAAGAAAATACAAATATGGAAAGAACGAGGCTGATAAGGGTCCAATATAGAAGAAACAAAATAAGGATGATAATTATTTCTTCTGCAAGAAATCTAGGCATTTAAAGAAGGACTGTGCTAAATATCATGCTTGGTATGCTAAAAAGGGAACATTTCTTACTTTGGTTTGTTCAGAAGTCAATTTAACTTCAGTACCTAGAAACACTTGGTGGTTAGACTTTGGTGCAACAACTAACATCAGTGTATCGATGCAAGGTTGCTTAAGCTACCGAAGGCCTAATAATGTTGAAAGAAGCATTTATGCGGGGGATGGAAAATTGGTAGATGTGAAAGCTATAGGTACATTTAGATTGTTATTGTGTATTGAATATTATTTGGATTTGAAAGACACTTTTGTTGTACCGTCATTTAGACGAAACTTAATTTCTGTTTCTTATTTGGACAAATCTGGTTATTCTTGTTCATTTGGAAACAATCAGTTTACTTTGTCTTTAAATTCAAATATGATTGGAACTGGTTCACTTATGACATGTGACATTCTATATTTATTTGATACTATAGCATCCTATCATGAATCCTTGAATGCGAAATTACGATGTACTAAATATAAAATTAAAAATTCTAGTGTATTATGGCATAAACATTTGGGTCACATATCTAGAAATAGAGTTGAAAGACTTGTGTCAAAAGGGATTCTTGATCCCATTGACTTATTAGGTTTAGATGTTTGTGTTGAATGCATTAAAGGTAAACAAACCAAACCTAAGAGATCAGGTATATATAGAGCTACGAATATCTTAGAATTGATATATACAGATATTTGTGGACCATTTCCTACACCTTCATGGAATGGCCAACAATACTTCATATCATTCATAAATGATTACTCTAGATATGGATACCTATATGTAATACATGAAAAATCTCAATTTTTGGATGTGTTCAAAGTATTTAAAGCTGAAGTTGAAAATCAACTCAGCAAAAGGATAAAAAGCGTCAGATCTGACCGTGGAGGGGAATATTACGACAGAAATGATGGCTCAGGTGAACAACGTCCAGGACCATTTGCTTTATACCTAGAGGAGTGTGGAATTGTCCCTCAATATACAATGCCTGGGTCACCTAGCATGAATGGTGTAGCTGAAAGATGAAACCGCACACTTAAGGACACGGTAAGAAGTATGATTCCTCAATCAACTTTGCTAGAGTCACTCTGGGGAGAAGCAATAAAAACTGCAGCCTACATTCTTAATAGAGTACCAACTAAAGCAACTACAAAAACACCTTATGAGCTTTGGACTAGGAGAAAGCCTAGTCTAAGACACTTTTGTGTATGAGGTTATCCAGTTGAGGCAAGGCCTTACAGGCCTAATGAAAATAAATTGAAACCCCGAACAGTGAGTAATTACTTTATTGGTTGTTCTGAGCGATCTAAGAGGTATAAATTTTATGATCCCAAATCAAAAAATATTTTGAGATAGGTATTGCTACATTCTTTGAGGATATTGAGTTTGGGGGGAGAAATAAGATTAAAGACTTTACCTTTGAGAAAGAATTGATTCAGTCTGATCCGATTCACATAATTACAACTAATATGGTAAAATCTATACCTTAAAAGGATATAGTTATTTCAACTCCCATACAGTATGAGGAAATTATTCATGAGGAACAAACTCAACATCCCTAAGAATCTATGCTGCAAGAGCCAACACCTTTGCGACGATCCACTAGGGAAAGGAGAAGTGCCATTTCGGATGATTATATGGTATTTCTCCAGAAACATGAAGAAAGTAGTGGTATAATGAAAGATGATCCAATCAACTTCTGTCAGCCAGGGAGGATTCTAATTCGGATAAGTGGATTGAAGCAATGAATCAAGAGTATAAGTCCATGCAAGACAATAAAATTTGGGAACTTGTCCCATTACCAGATGTTGTGAAACCCATTGGTTGTAAATGAATTTTTAAAACCAAAAGGGATTAAGGTAATGTGGAGAGGTATAAAGCACGTCTTATGGCAAAAGGCTATACTTAAAAGGAAGGGATTGACTTTAAAGAGACATTCTCTCCGGTTTCAACAAAGGACTCTTTTAGGATAATTATGGCTCTAGCCATACATTTTGATTTAGAGCTTCATCAGATGGATGTTAAAACAACATTTCTCAATGGAAACATTGATGAAATAATTTATATGGTATAACTATAAAATTGTGTTAGGAGACCCAAAGAAAATGGTTTGTAAATTGATAAAATCTATTTATGGACTAAAACAAGCATCCCGTCGATGGTATCACAAATTTCATCAAGTAATTATCTCATTTGGTTTTGAGATGAACGGTGTTGATGATTGCATGTATCACAAATTCAGCAGGAGCAAATTCATTTTCCTGATATTGTATGTGAATGATATTCTGCTTGCCACAAATGATATAGGCTTATTGCATGAAACCAAAAGATTTCTATCTAGAAATTTTGAGATGAAAGATCTTGGTGACGCCTCTTTTGTATTAGGAATCTAGATACAACGAGATAGATCTCGGGGCATTCTAGGATTATCACAAAGGAGCTATATCGATAAAGTACTCAAAAGGTTTGACATGCAGGATTGCAAATCAAGAGATACCCCTGTCGCAAAGGGAGACAAGTTCAGTCTCAATCAGTGCCCTAAAGGATTTTATGCATATTATAATGGATTTAATAAGTTTTATGAAAATATTCTTAATCTATTGTTTTGGATCGATTAAGTTTATTTTTGGATCAAAATTCAGTTTTGATTCTATAAAACAATTGTTTTATCCATATGTTAAAGAACCCAACACTGTAGTCATCGGTAATCGCTGCAATCGTCTGTCTATTGAGAGCAATCTTTCAACATGACGATCACAAGACGGAAATAGCTTTCGTAAACCACCCATTTGCTTTCCTGCTCGTGTTTAGAAACCCAACTGCATGGACCCTACAAGGGTCTATGGCAGTAAAAGTTGATCATTAACGAGTAGCCCACGAGAAGCGTCGATTTAGTTTCGAGGGTCCTTGGCAGCGATAGAACTAGGTGGCCTACGACTCGGTGGCCGACGACCAAATCATACGCTCCACGTGAGCTCCCTTTCTTCCACGCCGAGCCATGCACATTGCACGCGGCCGAGCGTCCTGAGGCGAACCCGCTTCGTTCTCTCTCTCTCTCTCTCTCTCTCTCTCTCAACTCTATAAATATCCGCTTAGCCATTCACATTGCATCACACATCTCCCTCAAAGACCAGAAGCCAAAGCGAAATGGCCACCAGAAGAGTCGAAGCCTTCCTCTTCCCACTTCTCCTCCTGCTCCTCTCCTCCAGCTGCCTCTTGGCTTCATCCTCCAGATCTGATCCAGAGAAAAAGCGTTGCGCCATGGAGTGCAGAGGCATTCCGGAGCAGCAGCAGAGGAAGCTATGCGTGCACCGGTGCTTAGATGATTCCAGAGAGCAAGAATCTGGAAGAGAGCACAACCCTTACTACTTCGGCCGGCGGAGCTACCAGCAGTGGAGCAGAACGGAGCACGGCCGTTTGGAGGTGCTGGAGAGGTTTGCTCGGAGATCCGACCACTTGCTGGGCGTCGACAACTACCGCCTGGCGGTGTTGGAGGCGGAGCCGCAGACTTTTATCATGCCCTGCCATTGGGACGCCGAACAGGTGGTTTACGTAATGCAAGGTATACCAGTCGATGCATGCAAGTTTTGATCTAAGCCTAATGGTCTCTACGTACGTAATGTCATGGCCGTCACGTGCAGGGCGTGGGACGATAACACTGCTGCACGAGGAGAGGCGAGAGTCACACGATATCAAGAGAGGAGACATCATGAGGGTTCCGGCGGGGGTGATCGTGTATGCCATCAACAAAGCCAGTAATGAGAGGCTCCGAGTCGCCATGCTCCTCCACCCCATCTCGACTCCCGGGCAGATTGAGGTAGATAGGAATTAGTATACTCCTTTGGATTAGGTCCTCGGCGCAATGTGAAGGACTCATGGTTTCTTTGACGTAGGAGTACCATGGTGCAGCCGGGAGGAATCCACAGACCTTCTACACCAGTTTTAGCAACGAAGTACTGGAAGCTGCCTTCAATGTCGGTTCCGATCTGCTTCCATCTCCATTTTCTCAGCGACTCTTCCCCCTTTAGGACTTTAACCGTACTGTGTTTGATCTGTAGACTCCGTGGGATAAACTAGAGAGGGTGTTTAGGAGCCAGAGGAAGGGGGAATTCATAAAGATAACCGAGGATCAGATCAGAGCATTGAATGAATCCAAAACCGAGAGTTGGCCTTTTGGACTCTCAAATGAGCCATACAATCTGCTGGAGAACAGCCCTTCTCATTCGAATGAGCACGGTCAACTACACGAGGCCACAGGTAACGAGTGCGAGATGCTCCAGGATCTGAACGTGGACGTATCCATTGCTAACATCAGCGAGGTGATCTCACTCCTCTCTTTTTTTGCACTGTTATATGCACACTGTAAGAGTCGTTCTCATCATTCATCCTCTGCGGTTGTTATGTGTAGCGATCAATGATGGCTCCAAACTACGACACCCGGTCGACCAAGTTGGCCATGGTGGTGGAAGGAAGAGGCTACATCGAGATGGCTTGTCCCCACCGCTCCGCCGAGGGACGCACAACCCAGGAGGAGACGGGATCCCAAGGAGAGCAGCGCGTCCGCTATCGGACCGTGAGATCGCGAGTCTCCCGTGGGTCGGTGTTCGTGATCCCCGCAGGGCACCCGGCGGCAGTCGTGGCCGCTGCTAACGAAAACCTTCAGGTCCTCTGCTTCGGGACACGGTCGGAGAACAACCGGAGGTACTACCTCGCGGGGAGGAACAACGTGCTGAACAGACTCGACAGGGCGGCGAAGGCGATGGCCTTCGGCGTCCCGGCGGAGGAAGTGGAAGAGGTGCTCAATGCGCAGCCGGAGAGCGTGTTCATGCCCGGTCCGGAGCGCCGGCGGGAAGAAGAAGAGAAGTGGCGGCAGCTTATCTTCAAATATGCCGGGTTGTGAGTGAGCTGTTGAGCTTGTGGGTAGGGAATCCTGTTTAGGTGAACGAGGATTAGTGCGAAAAGGATAAATTGGGGCACGGACAAGTGCTTCTACAGTTCGAATAAAGAAGTCACATACTTTGCGTGCTCCAACATGTGTTTCTACATGTTGTTTTGGTGATCAAATCCGCTTCTACAGTTTCCGCTGCTCTTCCCACTTCAGCTACATGTGGTTTTCACTGGTTGCGAACTGATCGTGTGTTCACGTTTGACGTCCCTTGGAATGCCAAAGTTTGAAGATTTGATCATCAGCGGCCAGTGGCATCTTTCAAGAAGAGTATGAATGTTGCTAGAATATGATAAATTCTTGTCGAAGACACACTAAACAGCAGTATAATAAACAAAAATGATATAAATTTCAAACCATATTAAGTATAACGTATCAAAAAAATATAAGCGAAAGTTTTAAAATAATTATGTGTGTGTGAAAAATTTATCACAAAATTTTTTTTTATAAACAACCACCCCTCACCTATACAACCTTGTGCCACCTTACATCACTCCGCATTGCCCTTGCTTTGTGAGAAAGGAGGGGGCATGTGGGCTACCGTCTCATGCAACTCTTGCATGAGGAAGGAGGGGGTGTAAGAGTTGTCATTGCCCCTACAAACCTCATTGGCCTGCCCCTGCACGCTTTGTCTACAGCCCTCGCATGAGGGAAGAGTAGGTGCAAGGGTTGTTACCACCTCTGCAAACTCCAATAGTCCTCGTCGGATCCATCGCCCATAGCTCGTGTGAGGAAGGAGGAGGTGCGAGGATCACCATCATCTCCGCGAACCCCACCAACCCCTCCTATTTGCGTCTTGCCTATAGCTCTCATGCTAAGAAGGAGGTGATATGAGGGTTGATACAAGGGCTACGACATGATGGATCCAAGAGGAAGAAGCAATGATGCAAGGTGAAGCCAATGGTTTGTTCGATGAAGATAGGGATAAGATGGTCTTTTCATATAAGAACGGGTGCTTTATAGAAAATTTTCAAGACTAAGAGATTTTTTAAAAAAAATCACTCTAGTTTAATAAAAAATTATAAACAAGTATTTGTTTAGAAAATATATAAATTAAACTATAGAATACTAAAAAGAATATAAGCGGTAAGCAACATAATATAAAGAATATTACAAGCATACACAAATTTAAATAACATAAGTACCAAATAATAGAAAAAAAAATAAATTGACGAATGAGTCGGCTTGGTCTTGACCCGAAGGCATAGGGATGTCTATGGATCTCTCTAGACAGCCCCAAAATGGCTAAGGTGGCTCTAAGGTCATCTTCGTATAGTTTTGAGGTGTCTGAGGTGGGGGTTTGATTTCTCAAGGGGGTCCCTACACAAAAACCAATGTCGAGAGGAGTTTTTTGACCCGATATCTCTGACACTTAAGTAAGTCCTGAGGTTTATATAAGATGTGAAAGGTCCTTTGAAAAGGATCTAACCCCTAGGGCCACTTCTATAATGAGCCGAGGGACACTTCTATAATGACCTCAACATCTCCCATTGACGTTTTGTCTATGGGGGCGACAAAAGAGAGACAAGCCCGAACAACCTCTTGTGGACTCTTGTCCGTGGAGATCGACAAGCTATAACCACCACCATGTTAACGATAGGGGAGGGACAATTGACCCTTTTCTTCCACATCGGCATTAGTTGGCAAGTGGAGATTTGTTATTAAAATATTCTCTATTAATTATCCCCTTTGAAAGCATGCTCTAGGGTTCCGATCTAAGAGGTTTGAAGTGTGGCACTAAACTCATTTTCCTTTCCTCTATATGAGTTGAGCCTTCTCAATCCTCGTGTCTTAGGCACATTTGGGCCAGGGTCTCCATTATTGTGAGCCTAGTGATGTGGATCGAGCTTTCCCAACTCACATGCCTCGGGCACATTTGGCTCGAGGTCTTCGCCGTGGCAAATCTAATAGCTGCTAGTCATAGGTGCCCAACAAGTCAATCACGTGAGTGATGACATGTGTGACTTGACACGAAATCTTTTTGCTTATTATATTTTGACATTTATCACTTTATATTAACTATTGCATATATGCATGTATATATTATATCGTCTTTAGATTTGTACAATGAGAATCGGATCGTGATGAGATCACGATAATGAGATCGATTCACCTTTAAACACAGATCCTAAATAATCTCGATCATAGGTTACTCAAGAGGGACATCGTGATAACCGGACAAACTGATGTGTTGTATACCCGTCCATATGATAGATGCAGCTGGTCTCATAGCTACTCGTGTAGGGACACTAAGGATACAGTCTCATTGGAGAATGAGTTCACTAATCGATTCGCTTACAGAATGTTGGATGGTTGATGATGCCTTATTGTTAGACAGCGATTCCGTAGTTCTAGTGGTGTATCTGGTCCTTAGACTTAAGACACCAAGGATGTCCTGTATGAGTGCTCCACTCTTTGATACTAGATTTATAGGTTTTGATGTCCCAGATCTAGTACAGTTGGTCATTGGGAGTGACAATCGACCTTACGAGGGCTATTGAGTATCGATAGAGGATCATCCACTCTCGGCATAATGAAAGGAATATCCCATGTGTTCTTACTTAGACAAATCCTTGGCCAGGATCATTCGGATTGAGAGAAAAAGAGTTCTCCGAGAGAATCCGATTAGAGCGAGACTCGAGAAGAAACCGTATGGTTTTGACAGCACTATGCCCGATATATGGTCTCTGGGATATTAGATGGATGAGAGACTATAGGTATACGGTAACTGAGGACAGACAAGTCCAATGGATTGAATTCCCCTATATCGTTTGGGGACTACGGTGTAGTGGCCTAGTACGTCCGTAGTCGATGAGTCAAGTGGATTATTATAGAGATAATAACTTACTAAGTTAGAAGGAGTTTTGACAGGTATAACTCACGATTGGCTCGATATTAGGCCTAGAGGGTCACACACATATGGTAGGTATTGCGATGAGTAGAAATTCGGATATGAGATATCCGCCGGAGCCCCTATCTTATTGGATATCCAATAAGCCCATGAAATATTGGATATCCAATTATTGGATCCCATGAACGAGATCCAATAAGAGCCTATGAGAGATTATTAGATAGAGATCCACTAATCTAAAAGGCTTGGGTAATTGGATGCAGATCTAATACCCATCAGGGGAGGATCCATTAGGGTTTGACAAGGGAACTCTATAAATATGAGGGATTCAGTGGTTCATAGGCTAGAGCCTTTGCTTGCCTCTTCTATTCTCCTCTCCTTCTCTACCTCAAAGCAGGCCTAGAGATATGGATTGAGCTTTCTCGACTCATATGCCTCAACCACATTTAGCTCGAAGGCTTCGATATGACAAATCTAATAGCGTGGGTTGGGCTTTATGAACTTACATATCTTGGACACACTTGGCCCAAAGTCTCCATCGTGGTGGACATTGCTGGCGTGGGTCAGCTTTTCTTGAGTCACATGTCTCGAGCACGTTCTGTTGGGAAATCTGGAGTGATAATACATATATGGTAGGAACATAGAAAATCAAAATTTTAGAATTTTTTGCAGAAAGAAGGTTTCATCGTTATGCGAAGATTAGTATGTAAAACCTGTGAAACTGAAAAAAATCACGCATGTTAAGGGATGTGTGTTACCTAGAGAGATTGTATATCCCTGAAATCCTATAGATCTATGGAGGAGGTTGAAAGAGGTAAACTATCCTCCTCTTTAATTGTGATTCACATGGTAGGGGCTATGAAGATACCCATCAAATTGTAGCATAGATCTCCTCTTCGGATGCACCACGCAATCAAGAAGGGGTTAGCCCTTCTTGCTGTCCGCATGCCTCAAGTAAGGGCTACTAGCTAAGGAGGAGAAGGGGTGAGGAGATTAGGAGGTGGCAGCAAAAAAGAGGTCTAGCTTATGGCCCTTTGTTTCCTTTATAGAGGCCCCTTGTCAACTTAACCCTAATGGATCCTGCCTTATTGGGTACTAGATCTTCATCCAACTATCCAAGCCTTTTAGATTAGTGAGTCTCTACCCAATAATCTATCATTAGCTCTTATTAGGTCTCATCCATAAGATCTAATAATTTAGGGGCTTATTGGATATTCATTAAGATATGGACTCTAACAGATATCTCATATTCGAACATTTACTTGTTGCAACAACTATCATATGTTTATGACTCTCTAGGCCTAATATCAAGTTGGTCATGAGTCATACCTATCAAAACTCCTTCTGGCTTAGTGAATTATTGCCCCTATAATAATTCACTTGACTTAATGACTACAGATATACTAGGTCACTACGCCGTTGTCCCTAGATGATACAGGGGAATCCAATCTATTAGACCTATTTATTCTCAGTTACTCTATACCTACAATCCCTCATCTATCTAATATCCCAGAGACTATATTCCGGGCATCGTGCTATCTGGCCCATATGATTTCTACTTAAGCTTCACTCTAATCGGATTCTCTCGGAGAACTATTTTTCTTTTAATCTGAATGACCATAACCAGGGATTTATTTGAGCAAGAACATATAGGATATTTCTCTTATAATACTAAGAGTGGATGATCCTCTATCGATACTCAATAGCCCTCATAAGGTTGGCTGCCACTCGCAATGATTGACTATGCTAGATCTGGAACTTCCAAGTCTATAAGTCCAGTATCAACGAGTTGAGTACTCATATAGGACATCTTGGTGTCTCAAGTATAAGGACTAGATACACCATTGGGACAACGAAATTATTGTCTAATAATGAGGTATCATCAACCATCCAGTATTCTGTGAGTGGATCAATCAGTGAATTCATTCTCCAATGAGCACCTGCATTGTATCCTTAGTATCCCCACACGAGCAACTATGAGACCAGCCACCTCTATCATATGGATGGGTATATAATACACTAGTCTATCTGGTTAACTCGATATCCCTCTCGAGTAACCTATGATCAAGATTATTTAGGATTTGTGTTTAAAGGTGAACCAGTCTCATTATCATGATCTCATCATGATTTGATTCCCATTACATAGATCCATAGACATCACAATACATATAATAAGTAATATAAAGTGAGAAATATGCCAAATAATTAATAAATAAAAAGAATGTGTATCTTATCACATGTGTCATTACTTACGTGATTAGCTTATAAGGCACCTATGAGTAGCAATCTCCCACTTGATCTAAAGCCATTCACATGTGTCTGATCCCCATCAGACCCCTATGATGCTCAAAAATAATATGAGATAATGACTTCGTTAGTGGATTTGCAATGTTATCTTCATATGGAACTCTTTCCACTACTACATCTCCTCGGGCCACGATCTCTCTGATTAGGTAGAATCTCCTTAAAATATGCTTAGACTTCTGATGAGGCCTATGTTCCATCGCTTTAGCAATCACCCCTTTGTCATTGCAATATAAGGGAATCGACTCCTCACTACCTAGCATGATTCTCAAATCTATGATAAACTTCTTCATCCAGACTCCTTCCTTTGCTATCTCTGCTATAGTGATGTACTCCGTCTCTATGGTCGAGTCAGTAGTAGTATCTTACTTGGAACTCTTTCAGCATACTGCTCCTTCATTCAGGGTGAACATATACCCTGAATTAGACTTGCTATTATCGACATTGGACTGGAAACTCGAGTTTGTGTAGCTCTCAACTGAGGCTACTTTCTCCATATATCAGTAAACGATTCTTAGTCCTCAAGTACTTAAAGATATACTTTACTGCCTTCTAATGTTTTAAACTTGGATATGCTTGATATTTGCTCGTAACACTTATAATATGCCCTATATTATTAAGCTTGGTACATAGCATAGTATATATGATAGATCCACTGAGGCTAGAGTATCCTATCTATGTCTACCCTTTCTTCAAGAGTATTTGGGGACATACTCCTAGAAAGTGATATCCTATGTCTTATCAGTATGAGACATCTCTTAAAATTTTCTATACTAAACCTTTTGACATTGGTGTCTATGTACCTAGACTAGGATAAGCCAATCATCATCTTGAATTTATCTCTAGATATCCGAATTCTCAAGATATAGGATGCTTCCCCTAATTCCTTCATAGAGAAATATCTAGATAGCAAAGTCTTTATTATGGAGAGCATTTCTACATCATTCCCAATGATTAGGATGTCTTCCACATATAGCAACAAAAAGGTGATAGCGCTCTTACTTACTTTCTTATACACACAAGGCTTATCTTCATTCTTAACAAAGTCATAAGATCTTATTGCCTTATCAAATATTATGTTCTAACTTAGTGAAGTTTGCTTTAGTCCATAAATGGACTTAAGCAACCTACACACATTATCTGGACTTTCTTTGGACATGAATCTCTTATGCTATATCATATACATCTCCTCCTTAAGGTTATCATTGAGGAACAAAATTTTTACGTCTATCTGCCAGATCTCATAATCATAGTGTATTGCAATAGCCAATATAATTCGAATAAATTTTAGTATAGTTATAAGTGAGAAGGTTTCGTCATGGTCAACTCCTTGCCTTTCACGATACTCCTTAGCCACGAGCCTTGCTTTATAGTTCTCCTCCTTTCCATCTATTTCAATCTTCTTCGTGAAGATCCACTTACAACCAATGGGTATAAGACCCTCGAGGCATCAACTAGGTTACAAACTTTGTTAGAGTATATGGAATCTATTTTAAAATTCATGGCTTCTTGCCACTTCCCAGATTCTATACCCATAATAGTCTCATCGTAGGTTTGAGGATCAATATTCTCAATATCCTCTCTTCTAATATGTCCCACATATCTTTTAGGAGGATGAGATACTCTACTGAATCTACGTAAAGTTAGAACTTGTGTGCTAGGTATATGAATAGACTCTAGTTGCAGAATGATGCTTGAGCTATATTCTCTAACCTCACTCAACTCTATCATGCTCCCACTATCTCCACCAAGAATGTGTTCCTTCTCAAGAAACACTGCCCTCTTGACTACAAAGACCTTTTGGTTCTAGGGGTGATAGAAATAATACTCACATATTTCCTTCGGGTATCCCACGAACTTGCACTGCTCCATCCTGGATTCTAACTTGTCGAGGTTATGTCTCTTGATATGGGCAGGGCAGCTCCAAATCTTAACAACATTAAGATCGGGCTTCTTCTCTTTTCATATCTCATATAGTGTATACACTACCGACTTAGTTGGAACCCTATTCAAAAGGTAAGCTGCAGACTCTATGGCCTATCCTCAAAATGAGATAGGTAGGTTAGCAAAACTCATTATGAATCATACCATATCTAATAGTGTGTGATTCCTCCTTTCAGACATACCATTTAGCTAAGGTGTATAAAGAGATGTCCACTAAGATATAATGTCATGGTCCTTGAGGAATTGGGTGAACTCTATACTCAAGTACTCATCTCCTCAATATGATCGAAGAGTCTTGATACTCTTTCAAATCTGGTTCTCTATCTTATTCTTATATTCCCTGAATTTCTCGAATGCCTCAGACTTGTATTTTATCAAGTACATATGTCCATATCTAGAGAAATCGTTAGTGAAAGTAATGAAGTAGGAGTAACCACCTATGACCTGAGTTGATATGGGACTACATACATCACTATGTATTAGTTCCAATAACCTAGTGGCTCTCTCTCCAATTTCACTAAATGGAGAGCTGGTCAGTTTTCCACGAAGATAAGGTTCGTAAGTTGCATATGACTTATAATAAAATGGATCTAAGTATCCATCATTCAGTAGCTTTTGAATCATTCCCTCATAGATATAACATAGCCTACAATGTCATAGGTATACATTATTTACTTCATCTCATTTCCTTTTAGACACACTTACAATCATGATATGTGGAGTAGTGTCTAGTATAAATAAACCATTATGCAATGTTCCTTTAGTGATAATCTTATCATCCAAAATTATTGAACAACCACTGTTTTAAAAAACTAATTTACATCCACTAACCGTCAAATATGAAATAAAAATAATATTTTTGATAATAGAAGGAACAAAGTAACATACATCCAATGCAATAATAGCTCTACCAAGCAGATGTAGAGTGACTTCACCAACTACCACTATAACAACTTTGGCTCCATTGCCTACTTTGAGGTCCATCTCACCTCACGCCAATTTCCTAGGTTTGCTAGAACCTACAATGAATTACAGATATAATAAGTACTACTGGTATTCAATACCCATGTGTTATCATAAGAGTTTGACAAATGAAGACTGATCATGAATGTACCTAAAGCTTTTCTAAGCTTTTGTTTCTTCTTATCTACAAGGTACTCTTTATAGTTCCTCTTCTAATTCTCATCTTACCCATCATGGAAGCACTAATCTTTGTCTTTTGTTGGGTCCTTTTTAATAATTTTTTGCTTTACTCGATTTGCCCTTGCCCTTGCCCTTACTCTTCTTATCAGACTTCTCTACCTTCCTTTTCTTTGTGGTCTCACCAGCATAGAGAACTAGTTTCTCTTTCTTGATAGTGCCATTGAACTTCTAGAATGCAAGAAGTTTTCACTCCAACTTAGAGCAAGTCTTTAATAGTTTTGGTTGCCTTTAGGATTATATCATTTTCTCTATCATCTTTGTTGCCTACTCCTTTAAGTCACAAAGGTACAACACCGTGTACTACCTACTTTATTCCTTAGTCGAACACTCTTGTATTGATCCAAAGTCCTCTACTTTCGGCTATCTTGATGAGAAGCTCGTTGACACTAGTCTTATGAAGTTTTCTAGCTTCTGCTCTTCGATCTTGTCTCGGTACTTGGAGTTTGCTTCTGCATTCTCTATCTCCTTAGCTTTTTTCATGACCAAGCACTCATTGAGGGATCGATGACTTCATGGAAGTCCCACATCTGTGGTACTATAGCATTGCCATGCTCATGACCCTACTATTTGTCACCTCCCATCTACATCCTTTTCTTCGCGATTGGTAGATCTGCCTCTATGGCATTATGGCACTCTTCCGAGTCCACCTCCATTCTAACCGATGCTTGGTTTTGGGTAGCTAAGTCCCTCTAGACTTGTCATCGCTTCCTTGCCCCTTTCGACCCCTTACTTCAACATCTCTGTGTTCTCCAAGTATTTCCCCTTAGTCGATAGAAAAATAAACTATAGCTCTCATGCATGGCCTCTTCCATCATGTTGTAGGGTTCATATCGATTATGTTCTCCTTAGCTTCCTTAGTAGCAACGTTTGCTTATTCAATATTGTCCTCTGACTTATCGAGCTCCCTTAAGCGAATATGAGCTCTGGAGTAGTCCAACTCTCCGGCCGCTCTGATTATATCTTTACATAATCAAGTCCCCCCTCATAAGAGTCACTAGTACTTGGATTCAAAATTCTCCTTCTATGGTACACAACCCCAATATGCTGATGATCAATGCTTTTATCCGATACAAAATTTGATGTACGCATCGAAGACCCACCTCTACGATACCATGGCATTCACTCCTTGAATCCATAGTCTTTCTTATCGCTGTATTGTTCATCGAAGTGGAGCTCCCGATCATACCTCCATATGATCTAGTCCCGCAGGGGACTAGTTTCGTGTGTATCACATTGTCACGAACTGTTCCACCATAATCCACTATACCATGTCATCTCATAGTGACATCTCCATTGTAATATGATCATTATGGGATGAACTCATATTGTGATCCCTCTATGTGTAGCCTCTACCAACACATCATAAGGCCTCTACCAACACATCATAAGGCCTCTTCCACCTTTGATTATGTTTGCTCCTTTGGTAATCAACCTTGTCTATTCTCTCTCGAGTCACACCCATATGAAGCATAGTTCTAGGATAGTCCATCGCTTAGTAGCTCTCGAAGTCCACTAACTTTAATGAAATTGGTGCACTATTATTTGGATCCTGGGCCTTTGCTCCCACTAGTGCAATCTCCGTTATGCACTACTTCCTTCATGGCAACTTGAATGGTAGCATTGTGGTAGGTTTTACATGAGTGCCCCTTTCAATTAAGACTCTCTTAGCTAGAGTCTTAACAGATCCACCCTCTTCAAATCAGCTTTATTATCGAGGCTAACGATCTATGAATTCTGGGATTTTGATCTTTAAGTCGTCATATTTCTCCCAAGTGGCATCTTCTGCTGGTAGGTTCACCCATTGTATTAGCACTTCAGTAGTAGGTCGTCGTCGTCGAGTCACGATCTATCGATCAGTAATGGCACTTGGCTGAGTCTGTAATTCTCCTTGGGTAGTCATATTTGGTAGATGGCTTTGGGCTATCTCATTTTGTCCTAAGTTGAGCTTTAAACACGACATATGGAAGACTGAATGGATTATGGAGTTGGCGGGTAAGTCTAATCTGTATGCTACCACTCTGATGCGCTCCAAAATTTGATAGGGTCTATAGAACCGAGGTGAAAGCTTCATAGATGTTCTGGTTTGGATTAACGTTTGCTTGTATGGCAGGAGCCATAGGAAGACCCAATCTCCTATTAAAAATTCACTTTCGTCTTTGTGTTGATCATATTATTGTTTCATCCTTGCTTGAGTTGTAGTGAGATTATCTTTTAGCAACTTCAGCATTTTGTCTCTGTCCTATAGTTCCCTATCTATATTCTATTTTAGAGGTGCCAAACATATATTTTGGGATCATAGGGGGAGGTCGGCCGTACATAGTCTCATAGGGAGTATATTTTGTGGATGAATGATAAGTTGTATTATACAACTACTTGACCCAGGGAAATCACTTTGTCCACTCTTTTGGTTAGTCACTAGTGAAGCATCTGAGATATGTCTCCAAGCACTTGTTCACCACTTCAGTGTAGCCGTTGATTTGTGGGTGATACATCATATTTATTTTCAATTTAGTGCCCTACATCTGAAATAACTCTGTCCAAAATCTACTCGTGAAGACCCTATCGCAATTACTTACAATAGATCTCAGCATCTCATGTAATTTTATAATATTCTCCATAAAGATTCGATCAGTACTAGAAGCAGTGTAGGGATTACGAACAGCGCAAAAGTGAGCATACTTTGTAAGGCAATCCACCACGACGAAAATTGTACCTTTTCCTTGTGATGAGGGAAGCCCTTCGATGAAGTCCATTAATATATCAGTCCATATTGAGTCCGGGATGGGTAAAGGTTGTAGCTTTCCGGGACTTGCCACTATCTCGCCTTTACGTCGCTGGCATGCATCACATCATGTCACAAATTTAGCAATAATATTTTTCATCCCTACCCAATAAAAATTTTGCTTAATTTTTGTATAGGTTCTAAAGAACTCGGAGTGCCCGGTTGTAGTTGTGGAATGCATCTCTTGAAGGATGGTCTTTATGCAAATAGAATTTAACAAAAGCACAATGCATCCCTTATAACGTAATTCTTTTGAGTCCCAACTATAATAAGCCAAGGAGCTTGGTGTTTCCTCTAATTTTTTTATAATCTTACTAGTCTCTGGATCTTCCTATCATTCCCTCTTAATATCCTTAAGGAAGTCATGGTTGGAAGTGAAACGATCGAAAATTCAGCTTGCTCAGGTAATCGCGAAAGCACATCTGCAACAACATTTTCTTTCCCTTTTTTTTGTAAGTTATTTCATAATCATATCCAAAAAGCTTTTTTACCCATTTTCGTTACTCGGGGGAAGATATCTTCTGCTCTAAGAAATATTTTAGGCTTTTATGGTCCTACAGCAACAGTTTCACCCACGGGCACCTATGATCACACTTCAAAATTCATCCGTCGGTGACCTTAACGTCAAACCTGCTATAATTCTCAATAGATAAGGCTATCAGGATAGCAACCTTGCTGTTCATAAAATTATTAGTACTCCTGGTGTCAATAGGAATGGTGATAGGTTGTTGCTTCAAAAGTCCTCCCACTTTTATCGTTTGTGGGTTCGTGTAACCGACAAGGGCATATATCGTAATATCAACCGGCTACTGTTCTTCATCCATGACCTCTTCCTCATGCTCTTAGACCTCCTCCTCCATCTCTTCAAGAGGTTCAATCAGTAGGAGGCAGCCCCTTTTGCAGCAATGATCACGGTTCCACGACTCGTCGCAATGCCAACAAAGACCCTTTGCTGATCGATCACGTAGTTCTTCTCTTATCAATTTTTTTGGCAGCGAAGGATGACTGCGATTAGAACAAGGTTTATATGCCACGAGCCTAGGAGAGGTTCTCATCCTCTGAGCATCTTGGTTGAGCCATTCTTCTTGTATTTGGGCGAAAGAAATCGTAGCTGTCACGGTACGAGGCTGTTGCGCCTTAACCTCCTTTTTTATCTCTGGCTTGAGTCCTTCGATGAATATTCTTAACAATTAACGGTCAGTCCAATCACAAGCAAGGTAGGAGAGATTCTCAAACTTGGTTTGGTACTCTTAAATCATAGAGGTTTATCGAATCTTTGTGAGTTGGTCATCGATATTTTCATACTCCGTAGGTCCGAAATGATTCAGTAGTGCGTTCTTAAATTGATTCCATGTCGGAGCCCCATGATTGTATTTCAGCCAATTATACCATTGAATAGTATCTCCTTCAAGGTTGATGACTGCAAATTTCACCATAGCATCATCCGACGTTCAGTAGTAGTGAAAGTAACATTCGACGCGTGAAATCCACCCCGTCGGGTCTCCTTCTTCCCATCACAGGAAGTCCACCCTCATGCATGGCTAAAGCATGTTCGAGGACTGTCCCTCCTTCTATGGAGGTCTCTTTGAACTCTCTCCTCACTAAAATTTGGTTGGACTAGGCGGTTGTCCAATTCTAAATTCTGCAAACAAAGCACATAGTTTGTCCTCCAAGCGCGATTCAAGCCACGATTCAATACGAGATTCCAATGCTTTAAATTTGACATTAATTAGATCTTGAGAAGCCATAGCATATTCCTGTAGATCAAATATTCCCTATCTTTTTTCTGTTGATGGGTTATTGGCATGGGGTGTTGGAAGTTTTGGAAAAATTGAGGATCACGAAAAGCTACTGTAGTAGGTTTTTACGTCTAAAGTATAGCAGTTTGGACATAAAAGGTCAGTAATTTATATTGAGAATTTTTTAACAAAACTAAAGGAAAATCTACTGTTGGGAAATGTCAAAGCTGTCGTAAAAATTTCGTAAAGATTTGGATAGAAAAAATACAGTAGCAAGATTAAACAAACTGTGCTATGCGGTTGGAATTGTGTAGTGTATCTTTCGTTGTAGAAATAAAAACTTTGCAACAAAAAGTTTATGTAGCAATATAGGAAAATTTTGTTTGGATTTTTGAATAAGGATAACTAGATTGCAGCAGCAATAAGGTAGAAAACTAGAATTAATTCACGAGGAGATCAAAGGATGATCCAAGGTGGTGGAGATGATGGCAGAATTCAGTGACGAACTTTTAAGCAATTGTGGGAATTGCTTTGGGCGACTATGGAGGGCTGATGGATGGGTGTGGAAGGGTAGCGAGATGCCAATTACGTTGCTCTAAGACCAAGTGATATAACCCTTACGGATTCTAAGCTTAGGGTTGATCTCTTTAGGGGATCGACCTCCTTGGAACTCCATAGTGGTTCCTTCCTCCAAGTTGCTACTCAAAGGTTACTAAAAAGATTCATCTATTTCTTATTAAAAGAGGATGAATACATGACTATTTATAGGGCTTCTAAACCCTAACTCTTAATATGACTCCTACTCAAGACTCCTACTTCTAACCAACTCCTAATGCTTATCTAAAAAGCAACCTCCAAACTAATCCTATCCTTAGCCGGCCTCTTCACCTCTTTAATAGGGGTTGGCTAGGTAGGTTTTACATGAGTGCCCCTTTCAATTAGGACTCTCTTAGTTGGAGTCCTAATAGGGTACTGGACCTCGGTAATGAACCCTACTCCTAGCAACCTATCAATTTCATCACTAATCGCCTGCTAGCAATCGAGAGTAAACCTACAAGGCCTTTGCTTTATAAGCCTCGAGGGCGATATTCGAGTAGTGTTAGGCTATGTTCATATCTATGCCTAGCATGTCTCTTAGTGACTAAGTGAACACATTGACTTTTTTTCCGAGGAAGTTGATGAGCTACACCCGTTTATCCTTAGGGAGTGCTACTTTGACCATAACGATCCAATTGGGATGGGTCTTATCCAATGGTGCTTCAATCAGCTTCTCTATCAGCTCCAAATGTGGGAGGCATTTGACAAAGTCTTGGGGATCGAACACCGACACCTTAGACTTAGCTTTCTTTGGCAATAAGATTGCTATGAAATAGAACTATCGGGACTCCCTCCAATTGCTCCTTAGTTCCCCAACATTGGTCCTCGTTGAGAATTTCATCACCATGTGATAGGTAGATATCACAGCCTTCAATCGGTTGAGAGTGGGATGTCAATCACTATGAACTTGGTCATCACTGTCTTGGAGCAAGGTTCCTCGCCAAATATGATGTGCAGGCTCGTGATCCCGAGCAAGCAAATTGAATCACTCATGAATCCTATCAATGAAGGTACCATAGGAGAGATGTCATTAGCCAATAGCCCAAGTTTTTGAAAAACATCGAAATAAAGTATGTTGGTAGAACTATCTATATCGATCATGACTCTTTTTACTTGGGCATTGATCATCTTTATGGAGACCATGAAGGCGTTGTGGTTTGGGTTAAGACACTTCATCTCTTCTTTTTTGAAAGTTATTTTGATGCCTTTTCCCAATCTCAAGTGTTTTTTGATGGTGGCTTAGGCATAGGCCTTGTGCTTAGAGGAGCTATCCACTCTCGATACGGGTCCACCAATGATCATATCAATTTTTCTTTCCATCAGACCTTATGGCAGGGTGAAAGTTCTTGGGGTTTTCAGATAAACCTCCAAAAGTGCCCCTAATGAATGAGTTCTTGAATCTGCTCCTTCAAATCATGAGACTCCTCCATGTTATGACCATAATCTATGTGGAAGCAATAATACTTTGACTTGTCCTCATGGGTTGTAGGTCTTTTCTCTTTTATTTGTAAGCATATCTTGGTTCTTGTCATGTATAGGGGCATTAACCTGGACCTCAGGTGAGATATTTCAAGTAGGCAATGTTTCCTCCACCGAGGTGAGCTCAAGGTCGGCATTAAAGATGGTTCTTGGTGTAGCGTTTTGTGCATTTCTTTGCTCTTACTTGAGATTATTGCTTCCATAACTATGTACTGGTTAGCTCTTTGGAGGACCTCGGGCACCGTCATCGATGGCCTCTCTACCGACAATTGGAAAAAGTGAGTGGGCCTGAGGCCTATTATAAAAGCTTAAATCATGAGGGATGGGTTGGCCTCCTACATGCCTCAGATTTCACTAATGAACCATGTGATGAAATCGGAGAGGGTTTCTTCCTCCTATTTAAGCCTGAGCAACATCGGTGTAAATGACCTCGGGCATATGTTCTCGAGGAAATGAAGCTTGAATTCTTTTGTGAGCTAAATAAAGGAACTAACTGAAAGTGGCATTAGGCAGTTGTGCCACTCTCACATCGAGCCCCTTAGCATCGTTAGGAATGCACTACACATCAAAGGATCCGAGGTGCCGTACAAAGACATATGAGCGTGAAAAGCAATAATGTGCTCTACTGAGTTGGAATTGCTATCAAAAGCTTCTAGTGAGTGAAGGCAAAAATTTATTAGGATTAGTTCCTCCTAGATGTTCTGAGTGAATGGGGAGTGGCCTGAGATGGAGTCATCCGAACTTTCCCTTTTGAATTGGTGGAACTCCCGATGTATCTCGTCTAGGTGTTGGTTTATTTATCATAGCTAGGCCCTCAAGGAGTCGTCTATTGAATCTGCCAATTGGATCTCTAATTTGAGTAGGGCTAGGCCCTGATATGGCTACATGCTGAACTGCACGATCAAGGAGCGGGGTGCTCCTTCCTACTGGTCATAGGTGCCCTACAAGCCAATCACGTAAGTGATGGCACGTGTGACATGCTAAGTAGTCTTTATTTCTTATTATTATTATTAATATTTTCTCACTATATGCTGCTTATTGCATATATTATAATGTCCTTGGATCTATGCAATGAGAATTAGATCAAGATTATGATAATGATACTAATTCGTCTATAAATATAGACCTTAAATATTTTTTATCATAGATTACTTAAAAGGAATATCGAGATAACTAGACAAATCAGTGTGCTATATACTCATCTATGTGATGGAGGTGATTGGTCTCATAGCTGCTCGTGTGAAGACAGCAGGGATATAATATAGTTGCTCATTGGAGAATGAGTTTACTAAATGATTCGCTCACGGAATGCTGGATGATTGATGATACCTCATTGTTAGACAATAGTTTCGTAGTCTTAATTGTGTGTCTGATCCTTAGACTTGAGACACCAAAGATGTCCTGTATGAGTATTCCACTCTTTGATACTAGGCTTATAGGTCTCGAAGTTTCAGATCTAGCATAGCCATACATTGGGAATGGTAGCCAAACTCACAAGGGATGCCAGGTGTTGATAGATGATCATCCACACTCAATGTCATCAGAGGAATATCCCATATATTCTTGGTCAGGTAAATCTTTAGCTAAGGTCATACGGATTGAGAGAGAAATGCATTCTTCGAAAGAATCCAATTAAAGCAAGACACAAGTAGATTATGTATGGCCTAATAGTACTATGCCCGATATACGATATATAGGACATTAGATAGATAATGGACTATAGATAAACGGTAATTGAGAATTGATATATCCAATAGATTAGATCCCCCTGTATTTTCTGGAGACTATTGTGTAGTGGCCTAGTACGTCTATAGTTGACGAGTCAAATGAATTATTATGGATCAGAAGGATTTCTGATAGGAGCAACTCACAACCAACTCAGTATTGGACCTAGAGGGTCATATATATATGGTAGGTCTTAAGATGAGTAGAGGTTTGAGATATCCATTGAGCCTCTATCTTATTGAATATCTATTAAGCCCATATATTATTGGATCTTTTAAGTGAGACCCAATAAGCATAATTAATGATTATTGGATAGGGGTTTATTAATCCAAGAGGCTAGGGTAGTTAGATATAAATTCAATACCCAATAGGGTAGGAACATCTATAAATAAGAGGGAACCAAATAGGCCAAAGGCTAGACTCCTTTTGACTGTCACCTCCTACTCTGCTCCCTCCCTCTCCTCCTCAACCGATAGCTCTATTTGGGGTGTATGGACAACAAGAAGGGTTGACCCATTCTTGATCTTGGTGGAGTCATATGGTGTGCAAAGGAGAGGAAGATCACATAGCAAAAGGTGGAGCGTCATCACACGACCTATTATGTGGATCATTGTTAGAGAGAAGAACATATTATCTCATTTATCTATATATTTGGATATCCTGGGTATATCATCTCACATATGTTAAGCAATTTTCAATTTTATGATTTTTCACACACCAATTTTCTCACAACGATCTGATATTGAAACTATGGGAACATATTTTGTTTTTTATTTTTTCGCTATGCGTGTGATACTCTATTAATGTTTTCTAACACTTTTGTTGGTAGCTCAACGGGCTGGGGATGGTCCTAAGCTGCCAGCACTAGATCGGGGTGGGGAATCCTAACGGGCGTGAGTGCCACCAGTGGTTAAGACGTCATTTTTGGTTAAGACAATAGCATGGTCTATTGAGCTAGCTAGGACAAGAGTGAGGCAATTACTTATATCATACCCATAAGCATATGTACTTAATGGGTGAGGTTCAAGAACACTTTAATGAGAACAATCAAGTGTCTCATATTCATCCCCGAAGGTGAAAGTTTGGGGTCATTGAGTAGATATCAGTAATGCCCCAATGTATGAGCGGAAGTGAACGTATCCGCTTAGGGAAAGGAGGGTAGTTGCCTACCTTGTGTAAATATGCTATAGGTTGGGGGTAGAGTCTCTTCATTAGAGCGCTCGTTGAGAGGGTTAGTGGGTAAAGTTTCATCTAGTGCATTATTCAGAAATCTCCTTCTAGTGCCAAAATATTGAGGGAAAATTCCATCGACGAATAAGTCAACCCGACTTGGTCTTGACCTGAAGGCATAAGGACCTCCACGGATCTCTTTAGGCAGCCCCAAATGGCTAATGGCTCTGAGGTGGTCTTCATGTAGCTCTGAAGTGTTAGAGGTGGAGTTTACTTCTCGAGGAGGCCCGCAAGAAAAAATCAATGTCAAGAAAAGGTTTTTTTTTTTTTGACACTTAGAGTCAGTGCTAATGTTTATATGAAATATGAAAAGTCAGTCATTTAGAAAGGATCTGACCCATGGCACTAGCGCCAAGCGTCGACTTTTATACCCTTAATGAAATATTTCTTTAAAGCATGTGCTTTCTTTTCGACATAAACATAACTGCAAATGTGCATGAGAAACATGAATACAATTAACCAGTTAAATAAAGCAAGCTCCAACCACGAAATAAGTTGAACTCGGATGACTCTTTTAAGAGAACCCGATAAAAGGTGATATTAAATTAATCTTAAGGACTAATATTGATGACTGTATCCTTGTCAGTGGAAAAGAAAACCTTTATAATAAATTAGCTGCTATCAATGAGGCTATGCTTCATGCCAAACAGGAAGGGATGAAGACGCTACATGTTGAGCTTGATGCAGAGGTGACTGTTTTTATTCTACAAAAGGAGGTTGATCCTCCATGGATTGTGGCTTGTATGATTTTGGATTTTAGTGAGTCAAGACCATAAAACTTTTGTTGAACTCTGTGGCAATGTAAGCAAGATATATCTATCCAATAGTGGGTGGTCTAGTGCTGAGCTCCGCATATAATCAATCCTTTATTGATATTAAAAGTTTTCTGATAGTGGGTTTCTATCCGCATTTTGAAGAATTTTGTTGAACACTGGTTCGTCACTGTTTTATATTGTTACAGTTATGATTTTTAGGTATTTTTCTGTGGTGAATCTGAATGAATTGCATAAATATTTGTGGGAGCTGAAACAGATGAATTGGAGGAAGACAGGATTTTATTTGTAGAACGTTTGTGGTTCCTGAATGACCACCAAATGATACGAAAAAAGTTGTAGAGGCCTCCTGAGAAACCAAAAAGTGAAGGTGGCGAGACTGAATACGACTACAACAAGATTGAAGGTGACTACAGTGGAACGGAGTTGATAGTTAATAATGCCCACCGTGGTGGTGATGAGAAACATTTAGTATATTAGAGAAGAAAAGAATACCAAATGAAAAAATTAAAAATTATGGATATATTTTAAGAATTTTTAAAAAGAGGTTTTTTTAATAAAAATAACCTAATTTTCTTTGTTCGAAACTTGAAATTTCATCATCTGAGAGCAAGTGAGGTCACAAGAGAGCCTCACTTGTCAATTGCAAGCAAGATTATTCCTGTTATATGTAGTCTAAACAGCATTGAGCATGTCAAAGTGGAAATGTCAATTTCAGCCAAAGGTACTCTAAGTTGGCTTTTTATTAACTTTACCTCATTTTTGAGTGACAATCCGTTTTCAATTGGAAATTACACAATTTTATTGCAGCAATACGAACTGCTCCATCGGTATTGGTAGTATTATAATTTGGGATTAAACTGAACTATTATCATGTCGTCTAGAGAGGTACTTTTTTTCTATTTGAATATCTAATGCTACGTTATAATAAGATTTGGTTATATGGATTTTTTTTAATGCTATTGAGATTTATAAAGAATTATATCAATAGGTCGCTTTCCGACAATCTCCTATTCATTATGTTATCAGTGATGTAAAGTAATTCTCTATATTTTTTCGTCCAAGCTTGGGATTAGCTTCGATAGTATTTTCGTTGTGTTTGAACTGTTGGTATGAAATATTTAATCTCAAATGAGCGATAATATCATTAAACTCCAATGATCCAAAATATTTAATTCTAAATTAACGGTCCCAAATTAAGGAGTAACGATAGTTCTGTAGTCATCTGCTGGTCATCGTTGCAATCGTCAGTCCATTGAGAGCAATCTTTCACCATGACGAGCACAAGACGGAAATAGCTTTCGTAAACCACCCATTTGCTTTCCTGCTCGTGTTTAGAAACCCAACTGCACGGACCCTACAAGGGTCTATGGTAATAAAAGTTGATCATCAACGAGTAGCCCACGAGAAGCGTCGATTTAGTTTCAAGCGTCCTTGGCATCGATAGAACCAGGTGGCCTACGACTCGGTGACCGACGACCAAATCATACGCTCCACGTGAACTCCCTTCATTCCAGGCCGAGCCATGCACATTGCACGCGGCCGAGCGTCCGGAGGCGAACCCGCTTCGATCTCCTCTCTCTCTCTCTCTCTCTCTCTCTCTCTCTCTCTCTCTCTTTCTCAACTCTATAAATATCCGCTTCGCCATTCACATTGCATCACACATCCATCTCCCGCAAAGACCAGAAGCCAAAGCGAAATGGCCACCAGAAGAGTCGAAGCCTTCCTCTTCCCACTTCTCCTCCTGCTCCTCTCCTCCAGCTGCCTCTTGGCTTCATCCTCCAAATCTGATCCAGAGAAGAAGCGTTGCGTCATGGAGTGCAGAGGCATTCCGGAGCAGCAGCAGAGGAAGCTATGCGTGCACCGGTGCTTAGACCATTCCGGCGAGCAAGAATCTGGAAGAGAGCACAACCCTTACTACTTCGGCCGGCGGAGCTACCAGCAGTGGAGCAGAACGGAGCACGGCCGTTTGGAGGTGCTGGAGAGGTTTGCTCGGAGATCCGACCACTTGCTGGGCGTCGACAACTACCGCCTGGCGGTGTTGGAGGCGGAGCCACAGACTTTTATCATGCCCTGCCATTGGGACGCCGAACAGGTGGTTTACGTAATGCAAGGTATACCAGTCGATGCATGCAAGCTTTGATCAAAGCCCACTGGTCTCTACGTACGTAATGTCATGGCCGTCACGTGCAGGGCGTGGGACGATAACACTGCTGCACGAGGAGAGGCGAGAGTCACACGATATCAAGAGAGGAGACATCATGAGGGTTCCGGCGGGGGTGATCGTGTATGCCATCAACAAAGCCAGTAATGAGAGGCTCCGAGTCGCCATGCTCCTCCACCCCATCTCGACTCCCGGGCAGATTGAGGTAGATTGGATTCAGTGTACTCCTTTGGATTAGGTCCTCGGCGCAATGGCAATGTGAAGGACTCATGGTTTCTTTGACGTAGGAGTACCATGGTGCAGCCGGGAGGAATCCACAGACCTTCTACACCAGTTTTAGCAACGAAGTACTGGAAGCTGCCTTCAATGTCGGTTCCGATCTGCTTCCATCTCCATTTTCTCAGCGACTCTTCCCCCTTTAGGACTTTAACCGTACTGTGTTTGATCTGTAGACTCCGTGGGATAAACTAGGGAGGGTATTTAGGAGCCAGAGGAAGGGGGAAATCATAAAGATAACCGAGGATCAGATCAGAGCATTGAATGAATCCAAAACCGAGAGTTGGCCTTTTGGACTCTCAAATGAGCCATACAATCTGCTGGAGAACAGCCCTTCTCATTCGAATGAGCATGGTCAACTACACGAGGCCACAGGTAACGACTGCGAGATGCTCCAGGATCTGAATGTGGACGTATCCATTGCTAACATCAGCGAGGTGATCTCACTCCTCTCTTTGTTTGCACTGTTATATGCACACTGTAAGAGTCGTTCTCATCATTCATCCTCTGCGGTTGTTATGTGTAGCGATCAATGATGGCTCCAAACTACGACACCCGGTCGACCAAGTTGGCCATGGTGGTGGAAGGAAGAGGCTACATCGAGATGGCTTGTCCCCACCGCTCCGCCGAGCGACGCAGAACCCAGGAGGAGACGGGATCCCAAGGAGAGCAGCGCGTCCGCTATCGGACCGTGAGATCGCGAGTCTCCCGTGGGTCGGTGTTCGTGATCCCCGCAGGGCACCCGGCGGCAGTCGTGGCCGCTGCTAACGAAAACCTTCAGGTGCTCTGCTTCGGGATACGGTCGGAGAACAACCGGAGGTACTACCTCGCGGGGAGGAACAACGTGCTGAACAGACTCGAGAGGGCGGCGAAGGCGATGGCCTTCGGCGTCCCGGCGGAGGAAGTGGAAGAGGTGCTCAATGCGCAGCCGGAGAGCGTGTTCATGCCCGGTCCGGAGCGCCGGCGGGAAGAAGAAGAGAAGTGACGGCAGCTTATCTTCAAATATGCCGGGTTGTGAGTGAGCTGTTGAGCTTGTGGGTAGGGAATCCTGTTTAGGTGAACGAGGATTAGTGCGAAAAGGATAAATTGGGGCACGGACAAGTGCTTCTACAGTTCGAATAAAGAAGTCACATACTTTGCGTGCTCCAACATGTGTTTCTACATGTTGTTTTGGTGATCAAATCCGCTTCTACAGTTTCCGCTGCTCTTCCCACTTCAGCTACATGTGGTTTTCACTGGTTGCGAACTGATCGTGTGTTCACGTTTGACGTCCCTTGGAATGCCAAAGTTTGAAGATTTGATCATCAGCGGCCAGTGGCATCTTTCAAGAAGAGTATGAATGTTGCTAGAATATGATAAATTCTTGTCGAAGACACACTAAACAGCAGTATAATAAACAAAAATGATATAAATTTCAAACCATATTAAGTATAACGTATCAAAAAAATATAAGCGAAAGTTTTAAAATAATTATGTGTGTGTGAAAAATTTATCACAAAATTTTTTTTTATAAACAACCACCCCTCACCTATACAACCTTGTGCCACCTTACATCACTCCGCATTGCCCTTGCTTTGTGAGAAAGGAGGGGGCATGTGGGCTACCGTCTCATGCAACTCTTGCATGAGGAAGGAGGGGGTGTAAGAGTTGTCATTGCCCCTACAAACCTCATTGGCCTGCCCCTGCACGCTTTGTCTACAGCCCTCGCATGAGGGAAGAGTAGGTGCAAGGGTTGTTACCACCTCTGCAAACTCCAGTAGTCCTCGTCGGATCCATCGCCCATAGCTCGTGTGAGGAAGGAGGAGGTGCGAGGATCACCATCATCTCCGCGAACCCCACCAACCCCTCCTATTTGCGTCTTGCCTATAGCTCTCATGCTAAGAAGGAGGTGATATGAGGGTTGATACAAGGGCTACGACATGATGGATCCAAGAGGAAGAAGCAATGATGCAAGGTGAAGCCAATGGTTTATTCGATGAAGATAGGGATAAGATGGTCTTTTCATATAAGAATGGGTGCTTTATAGAAAATTTTCAAGACTAAGAGATTTTTTTAAAAAAATCACTCTAGTTTAATAAAAAATTATAAACAAGTATTAGTTTAGAAAATATATAAATTAAACTATAAAATACTAAAAAGAATATAAGCGGTAAGCAACATAATATAAAGAATATTACAAGCATACACAAATTTAAATAACATAAGTACCAAATAATAGAAAAAAAAATAAATTGACGAATGAGTCGGCTTGGTCTTGACCCGAAGGCATAGGGATGTCTATGGATCTCTCTAGACAGCCCCAAAATGGCTAAGGTGGCTCTAAGGTCATCTTCGTATAGTTTTGAGGTGTCTGAGGTGGGGGTTTGATTTCTCAAGGGGGTCCCTACACAAAAACCAATGTCGAGAGGAGTTTTTTGACCCGATATCTCTGACACTTAAGTAAGTCCTGAGGTTTATATAAGATGTGAAAGGTCCTTTGAAAAGGATCTAACCCCTAGGGCCACTTCTATAATGAGCCGAGGGACACTTCTATAATGACCTCAACATCTCCCATTGACGTTTTGTCTATGGGGGCGACAAAAGAGAGACAAGCCCGAACAACCTCTTGTGGACTCTTGTCCGTGGAGGTCGACAAGGTATAACCACCACCATGTTAACGATAGGGGAGGGACAATTGACCCTTTTCTTCCACATCGGCATTAGTTGGCAAGTGGAGATTTGTTATTAAAATATTCTCTATTAATTATCCCCTTTGAAAGCATGCTCTAGGGTTCCGATCTAAGAGGTTTGAAGTGTGGCACTAAACTCATTTTCCTTTCCTCTATATGAGTTGAGCCTTCTCAATCCTCGTGTCTTAGGCACATTTGGGCCAGGGTCTCCATTATTGTGAGCCTAGTGATGTGGATCGAGCTTTCCCAACTCATATGCCTCGGGCACATTTGGCTCGAGGTCTTCGCCGTGGCAAATCTAATAGCTGCTAGTCATAGGTGCCCAACAAGTCAATCACGTGAGTGATGACATGTGTGACTTGACACGAAATCTTTTTGCTTATTATATTTTGACATTTATCACTTTATATTAACTATTGCATATATGCATGTATATATTATATCGTCTTTAGATTTGTACAATGAGAATCGGATCGTGATGAGATCACGATAATGAGATCGATTCACCTTTAAACACAGATCCTAAATAATCTCGATCATAGGTTACTCAAGAGGGACATCGTGATAACCGGACAAACTGATGTGCTGTATACCCGTCCATATGATAGATGCAGCTGGTCTCATAGCTACTCGTGTAGGGACACTAAGGATACAGTCTCATTGGAGAATGAGTTCACTAATCGATTCGCTTACAGAATGTTGGATGGTTGATGATGCCTTATTGTTAGACAGCGATTCCGTAGTTCTAGTGGTGTATCTGGTCCTTAGACTTAAGACACCAAGGATGTCCTGTATGAGTGCTCCACTCTTTGATACTAGATTTATAGGTTTGGATGTCCCAGATCTAGTACAGTTGGTCATTGGGAGTGACAATCGACCTTACGAGGGCTATTGAGTATCGATAGAGGATCATCCACTCTCGACATAATGAAAGGAATATCCCATGTGTTCTTACTTAGACAAATCCTTGGCCAGGATCATTCGGATTGAGAGAAAAAGAGTTCTCCGAGAGAATCCGATTAGAGCGAGACTCGAGAAGAAACCGTATGGTTTTGACAGCACCATGCCCGATATATGGTCTCTGGGATATTAGATGGATGAGAGACTATAGGTATACGGTAACTGAGGACAGACAAGTCCAATGGATTGAATTCCCCTATATCGTTTGGGGACTACGGTGTAGTGGCCTAGTACGTCCGTAGTCGATGAGTCAAGTGGATTATTATAGAGATAATAACTTACTAAGTTAGAAGGAGTTTTGACAGGTATAACTCACGATTGGCTCGATATTAGGCCTAGAGGGTCACACACATATGGTAGGTATTGCGATGAGTAGAAATTCGGATATGAGATATCCGCCGGAGCCCCTATCTTATTGGATATCCAATAAGCCCATGAAATATTGGATATCCAATTATTGGATCCCATGAACGAGATCCAATAAGAGCCTATGAGAGATTATTAGATAGAGATCCACTAATCTAAAAGGCTTGGGTAATTGGATGCAGATCCAATACCCATCAGGGGAGGATCCATTAGGGTTTGACAAGGGAACTCTATAAATATGAGGGATTCAGTGGTTCATAGGCTAGAGCCTTTGCTTGCCTCTTCTATTCTCCTCTCCTTCTCTACCTCAAAGCAGGCCTAGAGATATGGATTGAGCTTTCTCGACTCATATGCCTCAACCACATTTAGCTCGAAGGCTTCGATATGACAAATCTAATAGCGTGGGTTGGGCTTTATGAACTTACATATCTTGGACACACTTGGCCCAAAGTCTCCATCGTGGTGGACATTGCTGGCGTGGGTCAGCTTTTCTTGAGTCACATGTCTCGAGCACGTTCTGTTGGGAAATCTGGAGTGATAATACATATATGGTAGGAACATAGAAAATCAAAATTTTAGAATTTTTTGCAGAAAGAAGGTTTCATCGTTATGCGAAGATTAGTATGTAAAACCTGTGAAACTGAAAAAAATCATGCATGTTAAGGGATGTGTGTTACCTAGAGAGATTGTATATCCCTGAAATCCTATAGATCTATGGAGGAGGTTGAAAGAGGTAAACTATCCTCCTCTTTAATTGTGATTCACATGGTAGGGGCTATGAAGATACCCATCAAATTGTAGCATAGATCTCCTCTTCGCATGCATCACGCAATCAAGAAGGGGTTAGCCCTTCTTGCTGTCCGCATGCCTCAAGTAAGGGCTACTAGCTAAGGAGGAGAAGGGGTGAGGAGATTAGGAGGTGGCAGCAAAAAAGAGGTCTAGCTTATGGCCCTTTGTTTCCTTTATAGAGGCCCCTTGTCAACTTAACCCTAATGGATCCTGCCTTATTGGGTACTAGATCTTCATCCAACTATCCAAGCCTTTTAGATTAGTGAGTCTCTACCCAATAATCTATCATTAGCTCTTATTAGGTCTCATCCATAAGATCTAATAATTTAGGGGCTTATTGGATATTCATTAAGATATGGACTCTAACAGATATCTCATATTCGAACATTTACTTGTTGCAACAACTATCATATGTTTATGACTCTCTAGGTCTAATATCAAGTTGGTCATGAGTCATACCTATCAAAACTCCTTCTGGCTTAGTGAATTATTGCCCCTATAATAATTCACTCGACTTAATGACTACAGATATACTAGGTCACTACGCCGTTGTCCCTAGATGATACAGGGGAATCCAATCTATTAGACCTATTTATTCTCAGTTACTCTATACCTACAATCCCTCATCTATCTAATATCCCAGAGACTATATTCCGGGCATCGTGCTATCTGGCCCATATGATTTCTACTTAAGCTTCACTCTAATCGGATTCTCTCGGAGAACTATTTTTCTTTTAATCTGAATGACCCTAACCAGGGATTTGTTTGAGCAAGAACATATAGGATATTTCTCTTATAATACTAAGAGTGGATGATCCTCTATCGATACTCAATAGCCCTCATAAGGTTGGCTGCCACTCGCAATGATTGACTATGCTAGATCTGGAACTTCCAAGTCTATAAGTCCAGTATCAACGAGTTGAGTACTCATATAGGACATCTTGGTGTCTCAAGTATAAGGACTAGATACACCATTGGGACAACGAAATTATTGTCTAATAATGAGGTATCATCAACCATCCAGTATTCTGTGAGTGGATCAATCAGTGAATTCATTCTCCAATGAGCACCTGCATTGTATCCTTAGTATCCCCACACGAGCAACTATGAGACCAGTCGCCTCTATCATATGAATGGGTATATAATACACTAGTCTATCTGGTTAACTCGATATCCCTCTCGAGTAACCTATGATCAAGATTATTTAGGATTTGTGTTTAAAGGTGAATCAGTCTCATTATCATGATCTCATCATGATTTGATTCCCATTACATAGATCCATAGACATCACAATACATATAATAAGTAATATAAAGTGAGAAATATGCCAAATAATTAATAAATAAAAAGAATGTGTATCTTATCACATGTGCCATCACTTTCGTGATTAGCTTATAAGGCACCTATGAGTAGCAATCTCCCACTTGATCTAAAGCCATTCACATGTGTCTGATCCCCATCAGACCCCTATGATGCTCAAAGATAATATGAGATAATGACTTCGTTAGTGGATTTGCAATGTTATCTTCATATGGAACTCTTTCCACTACTACATCTCCTCGGGCCACGATCTCTCTGATTAGGTAGAATCTCCTTAAAATATGCTTAGACTTCTAATGAGGCCTAAGTTCCATCGCTTTAGCAATCACCCCTTTGTCATTGCAATATAAGGGAATCAACTCCTCGCTACCTAGCATGACTCTCAAATCTATGATAAACTTCTTCATCCAGACTCCTTCCTTTGCTATCTCTGCTATAGTGATGTACTCCGTCTCTATGGTCGAGTCAGTAGTAGTATCTTACTTGGAACTCTTTCAGCATACTGCTCCTTCATTCAGGGTGAACATATACCCTGAATTAGACTTGCTATTATCGACATTGGACTGGAAACTCGAGTTTGTGTAGCTCTCAACTGAGGCTACTTTCTCCATATATCAGTAAACGATTCTTAGTCCTCAAGTACTTAAAGATATACTTTACTGCCTTCTAATGTTTTAAACTTGGATATGCTTGATATTTGCTCGTAACACTTATAGTATGCCCTATATTATTCAGCTTGGTACATAGCATAGTATATATGATAGATCCATTGAGGCTAGAGTATCCTATCTATGTCTGCCCTTTCTTCAAGAGTATTTGGGGATATACTCCTAGAAAGTGATATCCTATGTCTTATCAGTATGAGACATCTCTTAAAATTTTCTATACTAAACCTTTTGACATTGGTGTCTATGTACCTAGACTAGGATAAGCCAATCATCATCTTGAATTTATCTCTAGATATCCGAATTCTCAAGATATAGGATGCTTCCCCTAATTCCTTCATAGAGAAATATCTAGATAGCAAAGTCTTTATTATGGAGAGCATTTCTACATCATTCCCAATGATTAGGATGTCTTCCACATATAGCAACAAAAAGGTGATAGCGCTCTCACTTACTTTCTTATACACACAAGGCTTATCTTCATTCTTAACAAAGTCATAAGATCTTATTGCCTTATCAAATATTATGTTCTAACTTAGTGAAGTTTGCTTTAGTCCATAAATGGACTTAAGCAACCTACACACATTATCTGGACTTTCTTTGGACATGAATCTCTTATGCTATATCATATACATCTCCTCCTTAAGGTTATCATTGAGGAACAAAATTTTTACGTCTATCTGCTAGATCTCATAATCATAGTGTATTGCAATAGCCAATATAATTCGAATAAATTTTAGTATAGTTATAAGTGAGAAGGTTTCGTCATGGTCAACTCCTTGCCTTTCACGATACTCCTTAGCCACGAGCCTTGCTTTATAGTTCTCCTCCTTTCCATCTACTTCAATCTTCTTCGTGAAGATCCACTTACAACCAATGGGTATAAGACCCTCGAGGCATCAACTAGGTTACAAACTTTGTTAGAGTATATGGAATCTATTTTAAAATTCATGGCTTCTTGCCACTTCCCAGATTCTATACCCATAATAGTCTCATCGTAGGTTTGAGGATCAATATTCTCAATATCCTCTCTTCTAATATGTCCCACATATCTTTTAGGAGGATGAGATACTCTACTGAATCTACGTAAAGTTAGAACTTGTGTGCTAGGTATATGAATAGACTCTAGTTGCGGAATGATGCTTGAGCTATATTCTCTAACCTCACTCAACTCTATCATGCTCCCACTATCTCCACCAAGAATGTGTTCCTTCTCAAGAAACACTGCCCTCTTGACTACAAAGACCTTTTGGTTCTAGGGGTGATAGAAATAATACTCACATATTTCCTTCGGGTATCCCACGAACTTGCACTGCTCCATCCTGGATTCTAACTTGTCGAGGTTATGTCTCTTGATATGGGCAGGGCAGCTCCAAATCTTAACAACCTTAAGATCGGGCTTCTTCCCTTTTCATATCTCATATAGTGTATACACTACCGACTTAGTTGGAACCCTATTCAAAAGGTAAGCTGCAGACTCTATGGCCTATCCTCAAAATGAGATAGGTAGGTTAGCAAAACTCATTATGAATCATACCATATCTAATAGTGTGTGATTCCTCCTTTCAGACATACCATTTAGCTAAGGTGTATAAAGAGATGTCCACTAAGATATAATGTCATGGTCCTTGAGGAATTGGGTGAACTCTATACTCAAGTACTCATCTCCTCAATATGATCGAAGAGTCTTGATACTCTTTCAAATCTGGTTCTCTATCTTATTCTTATATTCCCTGAATTTCTCGAATGCCTCAGACTTATATTTTATCAAGTACATATGTCCATATCTAGAGAAATCGTTAGTGAAAGTAATGAAGTAGGAGTAACCACCTATGACCTGAGTTGATATGGGACTACATACATCACTATGTATTAGTTCCAATAACCTAGTGGCTCTCTCTCCAATTTCACTAAATGGAGAGCTGGTCAGTTTTCCACGAAGATAAGGTTCGTAAGTTGCATATAACTTATAATAAAATGGATCTAAGTATCCATCATTCAGTAGCTTTTGAATCATTCCCTCATAGATATAACCTAGCCTACAATGTCATAGGTATACATTATTTACTTCATCTCATTTCCTTTTAGACACACTTACAATCATGATATGTGGAGTAGTGTCTAGTATAAATAAACCATTATGCAATGTTCCTTTAGTGATAATCTTATCATCCAAAATTATTGAACAACCACTGTTTTAAAAAACTAATTTACATCCACTAACCGTCAAATATGAAATAAAAATAATATTTTTGATAATAGAAGGAACAAAGTAACATACATCCAATGCAATAATAGCTCTACCAAGCATATGTAGAGTGACTTCACCAACTACCACTATAACAACTTTGGCTCCATTGCCTACTTTGAGGTCCATCTCACCTCTCGCCAATTTCCTAGGTTTGCTAGAACCTACAATGAATTACAGATATAATAAGTACTACTGGTATTCAATACCCATGTGTTATCATAAGAGTTTGACAAATGAAGACTGATCATGAATGTACCTAAAGCTTTTCTAAGCTTTTGTTTCTCCTTATCTACAAGGTACTCTTTATAGTTCATCTTCTAATTCTCATCTTACCCATCATGGAAGCACTAATCTTTGTCTTTTGTTGGGTCCTTTTTAATAATTTTTTGCTTTACTCGATTTGCCCTTGCCCTTGCCCTTACTCTTCTTATCAGACTTCTCTACCTTCCTTTTCTTTGTGGTCTCACCAGCATAGAGAACTAGTTTCTCTTTCTTGATAGTGCCATTGAACTTCTAGAATGCAAGAAGTTTTCACTCCAACTTAGAGCAAGTCTTTAATAGTTTTGGTTGCCTTTAGGATTATATCATTTTCTCTATCATCTTTGTTGCCTACTCCTTTAAGTCACAAAGGTACAACACCGTGTACTACCTACTTTATTCCTTAGTCGAACACTCTTGTATTGATCCAAAGTCCTCTACTTTCGGCTATCTTGATGAGAAGCTCGTTGACACTAGTCTTATGAAGTTTTCTAGCTTCTGCTCTTCGATCTTGTCTCGGTACTTGGAGTTTGCTTCTGCATTCTCTATCTCCTTAGCTTTTTTCATGACCAAGCACTCATTAAGGGATCGATGACTTCATGGAAGTCCCACATCTGTGGTACTATAGCACTGCCATGCCCATGACCCTACTATTTGTCACCTCCCATCTACATCCTTTTCTTCGCGATTGGTAGATCTGCCTCTATGGCATTATGGCACTCTTCCGAGTCCACCTCCATTCTAACCGATGCTTGGTTTTGGGTAGCTAAGTCCCTCTAGACTTGTCATCGCTTCCTTGCCCCTTTCGACCCCTTACTTCAACATCTCTATGTTCTCCAAGTATTTCCCCTTAGTCGATAGAAAAATAAACTATAGCTCTTATGCATGGCCTCTTCCATCATGTTGTAGGGTTCATATCGATTATGTTCTCCTTAGCTTCCTTAGTAGCAACGTTTGCTTATTCAATATTGTCCTCTGACTTATCGAGCTCCCTTAAGCGAATATGAGCTCTGGAGCAGTCCAACTCTCCGGCCGCTCTGATTATATCTTTACATAATCAAGTCCCCCCTCATAAGAGTCACTAGTACTTGCATTCAAAATTCTCCTTCTATGGTACACAACCCCAATATGCTGATGATCAAGGCTTTTATCCGATACAAAATTTGATGTACGCATCGAAGACCCACCTCTACGATACCATGGCATTCACTCCTTGAATCCATAGTCTTTCTTATCGCCGTATTGTTCATCGAAGTGGAGCTCCCGATCATACCTCCATATGATCTAGTCCCGCAGGGGACTAGTTTCGTGTGTATCACATTGTCACGAACTGTTCCACCATAATCCACTATACCATGTCATCTCATAGTGACATCTCCATTATAATATGATCATTATGGGATGAACTCATATTGTGATCCCTCTATGTGTAGCCTCTACCAACACATTATAAGGCCTCTACCAACACATCATAAGGCCTCTTCCACCTTTGATTATGTTTGCTCCTTTGGTAATCAACCTTGTCTATTCTCTCTCGAGTCACACCCATATGAAGCATAGTTCTAGGATAGTCCATCGCTTAGTAGCTCTCGAAGTCCACTGACTTTAATGAAATTGGTGCACTATTATTTGGATCCTGGGCCTTTGCTCCCACTAGTGCAATCTCCGTTATGCACTACTTCCTTCATGGCAACTTGAATGGTAGCATTATGGTAGGTTTTACATGAGTGCCCCTTTCAATTAAGACTCTCTTAGCTAGAGTCTTAACAGATCCACCCTATTCAAATCAGCCTTATCATCGAGGCTAACGATATATGAATTCTCGGATTTTGATCTTTAAGTCGTCATATTTCTCCCAAGTGGCATCTTTTGCTAGTAGGTTCACCCATTGTATTAGCACTTCAGTAGTAGGTCGTCGTCGTCGAGTCACGATCTATCGATCAGTAATGGCACTTGGCTGAGTCTGGAATTCTCCTTGGGTAGTCATATTTGGTAGATGGCTTTGGGCTGTCTCATTTTGTCCTAAGTTGAGCTTTAAACACGACATATGGAAGACTGGATGGATTATGGAGTTGGCGGGTAAGTCTAATCTGTATGCTACCACTCTGATGCGCTCCAAAATTTGATAGGGTCTATAGAACCAAGGTGAAAGCTTCATAGATGTTCTGGTTTGGATTAATGTTTGCTTGTATGGCAGGAGCCATAGGAAGACCCAATCTCCTATTAAAAATTCACTTTCGTCTTTGTGTTGATCATATTATTGTTTCATCCTTGCTTGAGTTGTAGTGAGATTATCTTTTAGCAACTTCAGCATTTTGTCTCTGTCCTATAGTTCCCTATCTATATTCTATTTTAGAGGTGCCAAACATATATTTTGGGATCATAGGGGGAGGTCGGCCGTACATAGCCTCATAGGGAGTATATTTTGTGGATGAATGATAAGTTGTATTATACAACTACTTGACCCAGGGAAACCACTTTGTCCACTCTTTTGGTTAGTCACTAGTGAAGCATCTGAGATATGTCTCCAAGCACTTGTTCACCACTTCAGTGTAGCCGTTGATTTGTGGGTGATACATCATATTTATTTTCAATTTAGTGCCCTACATCTGAAATAACTCTGTCCAAAATCTACTCGTGAAGACCCTATCGCAATTACTTACAATAGATCTCAGCATCTCATGTAATTTTATAATATTCTCCATAAAGATTCGATCAGTACTAGAAGCATTGTAGGGATTACGAACAGCGCAAAAGTGAGCATACTTTGTAAGGCAATCCACCACGACGAAAATTGTACCTTTTCCTTGTGATGAGGGAAGCCCTTCGATGAAGTCCATTAATATATCAGTCCATATTGAGTCCGGGATGGGTAAAGGTTGTAGCTTTTCGGGACTTGCCACTATCTCGCCTTTACGTCGCTGGCATGCATCACATCATGTCACAAATTTAGCAATAATATTTTTCATCCCTACCCAATAAAAATTTTGCTTAATTTTTGTATAGGTTCTAAAGAACTCGGAGTGCCCGGTTGTAGTTGTGGAATGCATCTCTTGAAGGATGGTCTTTATGCAAATAGAATTTAACAAAAGCACAATGCATCCCTTATAACGTAATTCTTTTGAGTCCCAACTATAATAAGCCAAGGAGTTTGGTGTTTCCTCTAATTTTTTTATAATCTTACTAGTCTCTGGATCTTCCTATCATTCCCTCTTAATATCCTTAAGGAAGTCATGGTTGGAAGTGAAACGATCGAAAATTCAGCTTGCTCAGGTAATCGCGAAAGCACATCTGCAACAACATTCTCTTTCCCTTTTTTTGTAAGTTATTTCATAATCATATCCAAAAAGTTTTTTTACCCATTTTCGTTACTCGGGGGAAGATATCTTCTGCTCTAAGAAATATTTTAGGCTTTTATGGTCCTACAGCAACAGTTTCACCCACGGGCACCTATGATCACACTTCAAAATTCATCCGTCGGTGACCTTAACGTCAAACCTGCTATAATTCTCAATAGATAAGGCTATCAGGATAGCAACCTTGCTGTTCATAAAATTATTAGTACTCCTGGTGTCAATAGGAATGGTGATAGGTTGTTGCTTCAAAAGTCCTCCCACTTTTATCGTTTGTGGGTTCGTGTAACCGACAAGGGCATATATCGTAATATCAACCGGCTACTGTTCTTCATCCATGACCTCTTCCTCATGCTCTTGGACCTCCTCCTCCATGTCTTCAAGAGGTTCAATCAGTAGGAGGCAGCCCCTTTTGCAGCAATGATCACGGTTCCACGACTCGTCGCAATGCCAACAAAGACCCTTTGCTGATCGGTCACGTAGTTCTTCTCTTATCAATTTTTTTGGCAGCGAAGGATGACTGCGATTAGAACAAGGTTTATATGCCACGAGCCTAGGAGAGGTTCTCATCCTCTGAGCATCTTGGTTGAGCCATTCTTCTTGTATTTGGGCGAAAGAAATCGTAGCTGTCACGGTACGAGGCTGTTGCGCCTTAACCTCCTTTTTTATCTCTGGCTTGAGTCCTTCAATGAATATTCTTAACAATTAACGGTCAGTCCAATCACAAGCAAGGTAGGAGAGATTCTCAAACTTAGTTTGGTACTCTTAAATCATAGAGGTTTATCGAATCTTTGCGAGTTGGTCATCGATATTTTCATACTCCGTAGGTCCGAAATGATTCAGCAGTGCGTTCTTAAATTGATTCCATGTCGGAGCCCCATGATTGTATTTCAGCCAATTATACCATTGAATAGTATCTCCTTCAAGGTTGATGACTGCAAATTTCACCATAGCATCATCCGACGTTCAGTAGTAGTGAAAGTAACATTCGACGCGTGAAATCCACCCCGTCGGGTCTCCTTCTTCCCATCACAGGAAGTCCACCCTCATGCATGGCTAAAGCATGTTCGAGGACTGTCCCTCCTTCTATGGAGGTCTCTTTGAACTCTCTCCTCACTAAAATTTGGTTGGACTAGGCGGTTGTCCAATTCTAAATTCTGCAAACAAAGCACATAGTTTGTCCTCCAAGCGCGATTCAAGCCACGATTCAATACGAGATTCCAATGCTTTAAATTTGACATTAATTAGATCTTGAGAAGCCATAGCATATTCCTGTAGATCAAATATTCCCTATCTTTTTTCTGTTGATGGGTTATTGGCATGGGGTGGTGGAAGTTTTGGAAAAATTGAGGATCACGAAAAGCTACTGTAGTAGGTTTTTACGTCTAAAGTATAGCAGTTTGGACATAAAAGGTCAGTAATTTATATTGAGAATTTTTTAACAAAACTAAAGGAAAATCTACTGTTGGGAAATGTCAAAGCTGTCGTAAAAATTTCGTAAAGATTTGGATAGAAAAAATACAGTAGCAAGATTAAACAAACTGTGCTATGCGGTTGGAATTGTGTAGTGTATCTTTCGTTGTAGAAATAAAAACTTTGCAACAAAAAGTTTATGTAGCAATATAGGAAAATTTTGTTTGGATTTTTGAATAAGGATAACTAGATTGCAGCAGCAGTAAGGTAGAAAACTAGAATTAATTCACGAGGAGATCAAAGGATGATCCAAGGTGGTGGAGATAATGGCAGAATTCAGTGACGAACTTTTAAGCAATTGTGGGAATTGCTTTGGGCGACTATGGAGGGCTGATGGATGGGTGTGGAAGGGTAGCGAGATGCTAATTACGTTGCTCTAAGACCAAGTGATAGAACCCTTACGGATTCTAGGCTTAGGGTTGATCTCTTTAGGGGATCGACCTCCTTGGAACTCCATAGTGGTTCCTTCCTCCAAGTTGCTACTCAAAGGTTACTAAAAAGATTCATCTATTTCTTATTAAAAGAGGATGAATACATGACTATTTATAGGGCTTCTAAACCCTAACTCTTAATATGACTCCTACTCAAGACTCCTACTTCTAACCAACTCCTAATGCTTATCTAAAAAGCAACCTCCAAACTAATCCTATCCTTAGCCGGCCTCTTCACATCTTTAATAGGGGTTGGCTAGGTAGGTTTTACATGAGTGCCCCTTTCAATTAGGACTCTCTTAGTTGGAGTCCTAATAGGGTACTGGACCTCGGTAATGAACCCTACTCCTAGCAACCTATCAATTTCATCACTAATCGCCTGCTAGCAATCGAGAGTAAACCTACAAGGCCTTTGCTTTATAAGCCTCGAGGGCGATATTCGAGTAGTGTTAGGCTATGTTCATATCTATGCCTAGCATGTCTCTTAGTGACTAAGTGAACACATTGACTTTTTTTCCGAGGAAGTTGATGAGCTACACCCATTTATCCTTAGGGAGTGCTACTTTGACCATAACGATCCAATTGGGATGGGTCTTATCCAATGGTGCTTCAATCAGCTTCTCTATCAGCTCCAAATGTGGGAGGCATTTGACAAAGTCTTGGGGATCGAACACCGACACCTTAGACTTAGCTTTCTTTGGCAATAAGATTGCTATGAAATAGAACTATCGGGACTCCCTCCAATTGCTCCTTAGTTCCCCAACATTGGTCCTCGTTGAGAATTTCATCACCATGTGATAGGTAGATATCACAGCCTTCAATCAGTTGAGAGTGGGATGTCAATCACTATGAACTTGGTCATCACTGTCTTGGAGCAAGGTTCCTCGCCAAATATGATGTGCAGGCTCGTGATCCCGAGCAAGCAAATTGAATCACTCATGAATCCTATCAATGAAGGTACCATAGGAGAGATGTCATTAGCCAATAGCCCAAGTTTTTGAAAAACATCGAAATAAAGTATGTTGGTAGAACTATCTATATCGATCATGACTCTTTTTACTTGGGCATTGATCATCTTTATGGAGACCATGAAGGCGTTGTGGTTTGGGTTAAGATACTCCATCTCTTCTTTTTTGAAAGTTATTTTGATGCCTTTTCCCAATCTCAAGTGTTTTTTGATGGTGGCTTAGGCATAGGCCTTGTGCTTAGAGGAGCTATCCACTCTCGATACGGGTCCACCAATGATCATATCAATTTTTCTTTCCATCAGACCTTATGGCAGGGTGAAAGTTCTTGGGGTTTTCAGATAAACCTCCAAAAGTGCCCCTAATGAATGAGTTCTTGAATCTGCTCCTTCAAATCATGAGACTCCTCCATGTTATGACCATAATCTATGTGGAAGCAATAATACTTTGACTTGTCCTCATGGGTTGTAGGTCTTTTCTCTTTTATTTGTAAGCATATCTTGGTTCTTGTCATGTATAGGGGCATTAACCTGGACCTCAGGTGAGATATTTCAAGTAGGCAATGTTTCCTCCACCGAGGTGAGCTCAAGGTCGGCATTAAAGATGGTTCTTGGTGTAGCGTTTTGTGCATTTCTTTGCTCTTACTTGAGATTATTGCTTCCATAACTATGTACTGGTTAGCTCTTTGGAGGACCTCGGGCACCGTCATCGATGGCCTCTCTACCGACAATTGGAAAAAGTGAGTGGGCCTGAGGCCTATTATAAAAGCTTAAATCATGAGGGATGGGTTGGCCTCCTACATGCCTCAGATTTCACTAATGAACCATGTGATGAAATCGGAGAGGGTTTCTTCCTCCTATTTGAGCCTGAGCAACATCGGTGTAAATGACCTCGGGCATATGTTCACGAGGAAATGAAGCTTGAATTCTTTTGTGAGCTAAATAAAGGAACTAACTGAAAGTGGCATTAGGCAGTTGTGCCACTCTCACATCGAGCCCCTTAGCATCGTTAGGAATGCACTACACATCAAAGGATCCGAGGTGCCGTACAAAGACATATGAGCGCGAAAAGCAATAATGTGCTCTACTGAGTTGGAATTGCTATCAAAAGCTTCTAGTGAGTGAAGGCAAAAATTTGTTAGGATTAGTTCCTCCTAGATGTTCTGAGTGAATGGGGAGTGGCCTGAGATGGAGTCATCCGAACTTTCCCTTTTGAATTGGTGGAACTCCCGATGTATCTCGTCTAGGTGTTGGTTTATTTATCATAGCTAGGCCCTCAAGGAGTCGTCTATTGAATCTGCCAATTGGATCTCTAATTTGAGTAGGGCTAGGCCCTGATATGGCTACATGCTGAACTGCACGATCAAGGAGCGGGGTGCTCCTTCCTACTGGTCATAGGTGCCCTGCAAGCCAATCACGTAAGTGATGGCACGTGTGACATGCTAAGTAGTCTTTTTTTCTTATTATTATTATTAATATTTTCTCACTATATGCTGCTTATTGCATATATTATAATGTCCTTGGATCTATGCAATGAGAATTAGATCAAGATTATGATAATGATACTAATTCGTCTATAAATATAGACCTTAAATATTTTTTATCATAGATTACTTAAAAGGAATATCGAGATAACTAGACAAATCAGTGTGCTATATACTCATCTATGTGATGGAGGTGATTGGTCTCATAGTTGCTCGTGTGAAGACAGCAGGGATATAATATAGTTGCTCATTGGAGAATGAGTTTACTAAATGATTCGCTCACGGAATGCTGGATGATTGATGATACCTCATTGTTAGATAATAGTTTCGTAGTCTTAATTGTGTGTCTGATCCTTAGACTTGAGACACCAAAGATGTCTTGTATGAGTATTCCACTCTTTGATACTAGGCTTATAGGTCTCGAAGTTTCAGATCTAGCATAGCCATACATTGGGAATGGTAGCCAAACTCACAAGGGATGCCAGGTGTTGATAGATGATCATCCACACTCAATGTCATCAGAGGAATATCCCATATATTCTTGGTCAGGTAAATCTTTAGCTAAGGTCATACGGATTGAGAGAGAAATGCATTCTTCGAAAGAATCCAATTAAAGCAAGACACGAGTAGATTATGTATGGCCTAATAGCACTATGCCCGATATACGATATATAGGACATTAGATAGATAATGGACTATAGATAAACGGTAATTGAGAATTGATATATCCAATAGATTAGATCCCCCTGTATTATCTGGAGACTATTGTGTAGTGGCCTAGTACGTCTATAGTTGACGAGTCAAATGAATTATTATGGATAAGAAGGATTTCTGATAGGAGCAACTCACAACCAACTCAGTATTGGACCTAGAGGGTCATATATATATGGTAGGTCTTAAGATGAGTAGAGGTTTGAGATATCCATTGAGCCTCTATCTTATTGAATATCTATTAAGCCCATATATTATTGGATCTTTTAAGTGAGACCCAATAAGCATAATTAATGATTATTGGATAGGGGTTTATTAATCCAAAAGGCTAGGGTAGTTAGATATAAATTCAATACCCAATAGGGTAGGAACATCTATAAATAAGAGGGAACCAAATAGGCCAAAGGCTAGACTCCTTTTGACTGTCACCTCCTACTCTGCTCCCTCCCTCTCCTCCTCAACCGATAGCTCTATTTGGGGTGTATGGACAACAAGAAGGGTTGACCCATTCTTGATCTTGGTGGAGTCATATGGTGTGCAAAGGAGAGGAAGATCACATAGCAAAAGGTGGAGCGTCATCACACGACCTATTATGTGGATCATTGTTAGAGAGAAGAACATATTATCTCATTTATCTATATATTTGGATATCCTGGGTATATCATCTCACATATGTTAAGCAATTTTCAATTTTATGATTTTTCACACACCAATTTTCTCACAACGATATGATATTGAAACTATGGGAACATATTTTGTTTTTTATTTTTTCGCTATGCGTATGATACTCTATTAATGTTTTCTAACACTTTTGTTGGTAGCTCAACGGGTTGGGGATGGTCCTAAGCTGCCAGCACTAGATCGGGGTGGGGAATCCTAACGGGCGTGAGTGCCACCAGTGGTTAAGACGTCATTTGTGGTTAAGACAATAGCATGGTCTATTGAGCTAGCTAGGACAAGAGTGAGGCAATTACTTATATCATACCCATAAGCATATGTACTTAATGGGTGAGGTTCAAGAACACTTTAGTGAGAACAATCAAGTGTCTCATATTCATCCCCGAAGGTGAAAGTTTGGGGTCATTGAGTAGATATCAGTAATGCCCCAATGTATGAGCGGAAGTGAACGTATCCGCTTAGGGAAAGGAGGGTAGTTGCCTACCTTGTGTAAATATGCTATAGGTTGGGGGTAGAGTCTCTTCATTAGAGCGCTCGTTGAGAGGGTTAGTGGGTAAAGTTTCATCTAGTGCATTATTCAGAAATCTCCTTCTAGTGCCAAAATATTGAGGGAAAATTCCATCGACGAATAAGTCAACCCGACTTGGTCTTGACCTGAAGGCATAAGGACCTCCACGGATCTCTTTAGGCAGCCCCAAATGGCTAATGGCTCTGAGGTGGTCTTCATGTAGCTCTGAAGTGTTAGAGGTGGAGTTTACTTCTCGAGGAGGCCCGCAAGAAAAAATCAATGTCAAGAAAAGATTTTTTTTTTTTTGACACTTAGAGTCAGTGCTAATGTTTATATGAAATATGAAAAGTCAGTCATTTAGAAAGGATATGACCCATGGCACTAGCGCCAAGCGTCGACTTTTATACCCTTAATGAAATATTTCTTTAAAGCATGTGCTTTCTTTTCGACATAAACATAACTGCAAATGTGCATGAGAAACATGAATACAATTAACCAGTTAAATAAAGCAAGCTCCAACCACGAAATAAGTTGAACTCGGATGACTCTTTTAAGAGAACCCGATAAAAGGTGATATTAAATTAATCTTAAGGACTAATATTGATGACTGTATCCTTGTCAGTGGAAAAGAAAACCTTTATAATAAATTAGCTGCTATCAATGAGGCTATGCTTCATGCCAAACAGGAAGGGATGAAGACGCTACATGTTGAGCTTGATGCAGAGGTGACTGTTTTTATTCTACAAAAGGAGGTTGATCCTCCATGGATTGTGGCTTGTATGATTTTGGATTTTAGTGAGTCAAGACCATAAAACTTTTGTTGAACTCTGTGGCAATGTAAGCAAGATATATCTATCCAATAGTGGGTGGTCTAGTGCTGAGCTCTGCATATAATCAATCCTTTATTGATATTAAAAGTTTTCTGATAGTGGGTTTCTATCCGCATTTTGAAGAATTTTGTTGAACACTGGTTCGTCACTGTTTTATATTGTTACAGTTATGATTTTTAGGTATTTTTCTGTGGTGAATCTGAATGAATTGCATAAATATTTGTGGGAGCTGAAACAGATGAATTGGAGGAAGACAGGATTTTATTTGTAGAACGTTTGTGGTTCCTGAATGACCACCAAATGATACGAAAAAAGTTGTAGAGGCCTCCTGAGAAACCAAAAAGTGAAGGTGGCGAGACTGAATACGACTACAACAAGATTGAAGGTGACTACAGTGGAACGGAGTTGATAGTTAATAATGCCCACCGTGGTGGTGATGAGAAACATTTAGTATATTAGAGAAGAAAAGAATACCAAATGAAAAAATTAAAAATTATGGATATATTTTAAGAATTTTTTAAAAGAGGTTTTTTTAATAAAAATAACCTAATTTTCTTTGTTCGAAACTTGAAATTTCATCATCTGAGAGCAAGTGAGGTCACAAGAGAGCCTCACTTGTCAATTGCAAGCAAGATTATTCCTGTTATATGTAGTCTAAACAGCATTGAGCATGTCAAAGTGGAAATGTCAATTTCAGCCAAAGGTACTCTAAGTTGGCTTTTTATTAACTTTACCTCATTTTTGAGTGACAATCCGTTTTCAATTGGAAATTACACAATTTTATTGCAGCAATACGAACTGCTCCATCGGTATTGGTAGTATTATAATTTGGGATTAAACTGAACTATTATCATGTCGTCTAGAGAGGTACTTTTTTTCTATTTGAATATCTAATGCTACGTTATAATAAGATTTGGTTATATGGATTTTTTTTAATGCTATTGAGATTTATAAAGAATTATATCAATAGGTCGCTTTCCGACAATCTCCTATTCATTATGTTATCAGTGATGTAAAGTAATTCTCTATATTTTTTCGTCCAAGCTTGGGATTAGCTTCGATAGTATTTTCGTTGTGTTTGAACTGTTGGTATGAAATATTTAATCTCAAATGAGCGATAATATCATTAAACTCCAATGATCCAAAATATTTAATTCTAAATTAACGGTCCCAAATTAAGGAGTAACGATAGTTCTGTAGTCATCTGCTGGTCATCGTTGCAATCGTCAGTCCATTGAGAGCAATCTTTCACCATGACGAGCACAAGACGGAAATAGCTTTCGTAAACCACCCATTTGCTTTCCTGCTCGTGTTTAGAAACCCAACTGCACGGACCCTACAAGGGTCTATGGTAATAAAAGTTGATCATCAACGAGTAGCCCACGAGAAGCGTCGATTTAGTTTCAAGCGTCCTTGGCATCGATAGAACCAGGTGGCCTACGACTCGGTGACCGACGACCAAATCATACGCTCCACGTGAACTCCCTTCATTCCAGGCCGAGCCATGCACATTGCACGCGGCCGAGCGTCCGGAGGCGAACCCGCTTCGATCTCCTCTCTCTCTCTCTCTCTCTCTCTTTCTCAACTCTATAAATATCCGCTTCGCCATTCACATTGCATCACACATCCATCTCCCGCAAAGACCAGAAGCCAAAGCGAAATGGCCACCAGAAGAGTCGAAGCCTTCCTCTTCCCACTTCTCCTCCTGCTCCTCTCCTCCAGCTGCCTCTTGGCTTCATCCTCCAAATCTGATCCAGAGAAGAAGCGTTGCGTCATGGAGTGCAGAGGCATTCCGGAGCAGCAGCAGAGGAAGCTATGCGTGCACCGGTGCTTAGACCATTCCGGCGAGCAAGAATCTGGAAGAGAGCACAACCCTTACTACTTCGGCCGGCGGAGCTACCAGCAGTGGAGCAGAACGGAGCACGGCCGTTTGGAGGTGCTGGAGAGGTTTGCTCGGAGATCCGACCACTTGCTGGGCGTCGACAACTACCGCCTGGCGGTGTTGGAGGCGGAGCCACAGACTTTTATCATGCCCTGCCATTGGGACGCCGAACAGGTGGTTTACGTAATGCAAGGTATACCAGTCGATGCATGCAAGCTTTGATCAAAGCCCACTGGTCTCTACGTACGTAATGTCATGGCCGTCACGTGCAGGGCGTGGGACGATAACACTGCTGCACGAGGAGAGGCGAGAGTCACACGATATCAAGAGAGGAGACATCATGAGGGTTCCGGCGGGGGTGATCGTGTATGCCATCAACAAAGCCAGTAATGAGAGGCTCCGAGTCGCCATGCTCCTCCACCCCATCTCGACTCCCGGGCAGATTGAGGTAGATTGGATTCAGTGTACTCCTTTGGATTAGGTCCTCGGCGCAATGGCAATGTGAAGGACTCATGGTTTCTTTGACGTAGGAGTACCATGGTGCAGCCGGGAGGAATCCACAGACCTTCTACACCAGTTTTAGCAACGAAGTACTGGAAGCTGCCTTCAATGTCGGTTCCGATCTGCTTCCATCTCCATTTTCTCATCGACTCTTCCCCCTTTAGGAATTTAACCGTACTGCGTTTGATCTGTAGACTCCGTGGGATAAACTAGGGAGGGTATTTAGGAGCCAGAGGAAGGGGGAAATCATAAAGATAACCGAGGATCAAATCAGAGCATTGAATGAATCCAAAACCGAGAGTTGGCCTTTTGGACTCTCAAATGAGCCATACAATCTGCTGGAGAACAGCCCTTCTCATTCGAATGAGCATGGTCAACTACACGAGGCCACAGGTAACGAGTGCGAGATTCTCCAGGATCTGAATGTGGACGTATCCATTGCTAACATCAGCGAGGTGATCTCACTCTCTTTTTTTGCACTGTTATATGCACACTGTAAGAGTCGTTCCCATCATTCAGCCTCTGCGGTTGTTATGTGTAGAGATCAATGATGGCTCCAAACTACGACACCCGGTCGACCAAGTTGGCCATGGTGGTGGAAGGAAGAGGCTACATCGAGATGGCTTGTCCCCACCGCTCCGCCGAGCGACGCAGAACCCAGGAGGAGACGGGATCCCAAGGAGAGCAGCGCGTCCGCTATCGGACCGTGAGATCGCGAGTCTCCCGTGGGTCGGTGTTCGTGATCCCCGCAGGGCACCCGGCTGCAGTCGTGGCCGCTGCGAACGAAAACCTTCAGGTCCTCTGCTTCGGGACACGGTCGGAGAACAACCGGAGGTACTACCTCGCGGGGAGGAACAACGTGCTGAACAGACTCGACAGGGCGGCGAAGGCGATGGCCTTCGGCGTCCCGGCGGAGGAAGTGGAAGAGGTGCTCAATGCGCAGCCGGAGAGCGTGTTCATGCCCGGTCCGGAGCGCCGGCGGGAAGAAGAAGAGAAGCGGCGGCAGCTTGTCTTCAAATATGCCGGGTTTTGAGTGAGTTGTTGAGCTTGTGGGTAGGGAATCCTGTTTGGGTGAACGACGATGAGTGCGAGAAGGATAAATTGGGGCACCGACAAGTGCTTCTGCAGTTCGAATAAAGAAGGCACTTACTTTGCGTGCTCCAACATGTGTTTCAACATGTTGTTTAGGTGATCAAATCCGCTTCTACAGTTTCCGCTGCTCTTCCCACTTCAGCTACATGTGGTTTTCACTGGTTGCGAACTGATCGTGTGTTCACGTTTGACGTCCCTTGGAATGCCAAAGTTTGAAGATTTGATCATCTGCGGCCAGTGGCATCTTCCAAGAAGAGTATGAATGTTGCTAGAATATGATAAATTCTTGTCGAAGTCATACTAAACAATAGTATAATAAACACAAACGATATAAATTTCAAACTATATTAAGTATAACGTATCAAAAAAATATAAGAGAAAGTTTTATTGAAAAATTTATCACAAAACGTTCTTTTTTTATAAATAACCATTTTTCCTTTAGTCTCTCTAGACCTGGCGCTACCTCCACTTGTATCGCCCTTGTGTTTGCCCTCGTCATGCTCACCTACAACCTTTTGCCACCCTGCATCGCCTCGCATCACCCTTATCTTATGAGGAAGGAGGGGGTGTGAGGGTTGTTGTCCCCACTAAACCCATTAGCCTATCCCTACGTGCTTCGTCTACAGCCTTCGAATGAGGAAAGAGTCGGTGCAAGGGTCATCACCACCTCTGCAAACTCCAGTGATCCTCATCGGACCCATCATCATAGCTCTTATGTGAGGATGGGGAGGAGGTGCGAGGGTCGCCATCATCTCCATGAACCCCACCAACCCTCCCCTATGCATCTCGCCCATAGGCCTCGTGCTAGAAAGGAGGTGACAGGAGAGCCGCTACTTCCTGCTAATCATTGTTAAACTCATTATCACCTTCATGCTCCCTCCTTGTGTAAGGGCCATGATGAACGAGGGCTGCAGCATGACAGATTTGAGAGGAAGGAGCGATAATGCAGGGCGAAGCCAATGGTTTGTCCGATGAAGATAGGGATAAGATGGTCTTTTCATATAAGAAGGGGTACTTTGAAGAAAATTTTCATGACTAAGAGTTTTTTTAAAAAAAATTCACACCAGTGTACTAAAAAATTATAAATAAGTATAAGTTTAGAAAATATATAAATTAAACGATATGAAATACTAAAAATATATAAGTTGTAAGCAACATAATATAAAGAATATTGCAAGCATACACAAATTTAAATAACATAAGTACCAAAAGATATAAAAGATAATGTTGAGGGAAAGTGCCATCGATGAATAAGTCAACTCAGCTTGGTCTTGACTCGAAGGCATAAGGATGTCCGTGGATCTCTTTAGATGGCCCGAAATGATTGAGGTGGCTCTGAGGTGGTCTTCATGTAGCTCTGAGGTATCCAAGGTGGCTCCGAGATGGTTTTTGTATAGCTTTGAGGTGTTTGTGATGGAGTCTGACTTCTCAAGGGGGTCCCTACGCAGAGACCAATATCAGAAGGAGTTTTCTGATCCAATCCCTCCGACATTCAAGTCAATCCTGAGGTTTATATAAGATGTGAAAGGTCCTTTAGAAAGGGTCTAACCCTAGGGGTCAACACTGAGTATCAGTTTTTATACTTAATTGGCCGAGGGGGTCTTTTGTAATGACCTCAACATCCCCCCTTGATGTTTTGTCTATGGGGGGCAACAAAGGGGAGACAAACTCGAACTACCTGCTGTGGACTCTTGTCCATGGAGGTCGACAAGCTATAACTATCCCCACATCAGCGATAGGGAAAGGATGATCGAGCCCCTTTCTAGTCAAGCCTTCTCAATCCTCCTATCTTGGGCACATTTGGTCTAGGGTCTCCACTGCTGCGAGCCTAGAGATGTGGATTGAGCTTTCCCGACTTATATGCCTCAAGCACATTTAGCCCGAGAGCTTCGCTATGACAAATCTGATAGCATGGGTTGGGCTTTCTAAACTTACACATCTTGGGCACACTTGGCCCAAAGTCTCCGTCGTGGTAGATATTGCTGGCATGAGTCAGGTTTTCTCAACTCACATGTCTCGATCACATTCGACCCAAAGTATCCACCATAGTGGATATTAGTTGCATAGGTCGGGTTTTCCTAACTCACACATCTCAAGCACATTTTATTGGGAAATCTGGGGTGACAACATATGCGCAGTAGAAGAACAGAAAATAAAAATTTTAGAATTTTTCACAGAAAGAATGTTTCATCGTTATGCGAAGATTAGTGTGTAAAACCTACGAAACTGAAAAAACCCTGCATGTTAAGGGATGTGTGTTACTTAGAGAGATTGTATATCCTTGAAATCCTATAGATCTATGAGAGAGGATGAAGGAGGTCAATTGTCCTTCTCTCTAGTGATGATTCATATGGTAGGGGCTGCGAAGACGCTCCTCAATCATAGCATAAATCTCCTCTTCATGCACACCACGCAATCAAGAAGGGCCTGGCTCTTCTTACTGTCCACACACCCCAAGTAAGGGCTACTAGCTAAGGAGGAGAAGGGGAGTGGAGTATAGGAGGTGACAGCTAAAAAAGTGTCTAGCCTATATCCCTTTGTTTCCCTCCGATTTATAGAGACCCCTTGTTAACTTAATATTAATAGATATTACCATATTGGGTATTGGATCTCCATCTAACTATCCAAGCTTTTGAGATTAGTGAGTCTCGACTAAATAATCTCTTATTAGCTCTTATAAGATTGCATCCACAGGATCCAATAATTCAGGGACTTATTGGATATCCAATAAGATAGGGACTCTAACGGATATCTCATATTCGAACATCTACTCGTCGTAACACCTACCATATACATGTGACCCTCTAGGCCCAATATCAAGTTGGTCATGAGTCATACCTGTCAGAACTCTTTATAGCTTAATGAATTATTATCTCTATAATAATTCACTCGACTCAATGACTATAGACGTACTAGGCCACTACGCAATAGTCCCTATATGATACAATGGAATCAAATCCATTGGACCTATCTGTCCTCAGTTACTATATACCTATATTCTCTCATCCATCCAATATCCCAGAGACTATATTCCAAGCATGGTGCTGTCAGGCCCATACGATTTTTACTTAAGCCTCGTTCTAATTGGATTTTCTCGGAGAACTTTTTCTCTCTTAATCTGAATGACCTTGGCTAGGGATTTGTTTGAGAAAAAATACATAAGATATTCCTCTTATGACACTAAAAGTGGATGATCATCTATCGACATTTAATAGCCCTCGTAAGGTTAACTATCACTTCCGATGATCGATTGTGCTAGATTTAGAACTTCCAAGTCTCTAAGTTCGGTATCAAAGAGTCGAAAGACATCTTGGTGTCTCAAGTCTAAGGACTAGATACACTACTAGGACGATAGAATCACTATCTAACAATGAGGTATCATTAATCATCTAGCATTTTATGAGCGGATCAATTAATGAACTCATTCTCCAATGAGCACTTGTACTATATCCTTAGTGTCCCCACATAAGAAACTATAAGACCAGTCACCTCTATCATATAGAAAGGTATACATCACATTAGTCTATCTAGTTAACTCAATGTCCCTCTCAAGTAACCTATGATCGAAATTATTTAGGGTATACGTTTAAAGGTGAATCGATCTCATTATCATGATCTCATCATTATTCAACTCTCATTACACAGATCTATGGACATCACAATACATGCAACAAGTAATATAAAGTTAGAAAGATGCCAAATAATTAATAAGTAAAAAGAATATGTATCATATCACATGTGCCATCACTCATATGATTGGCTTATAAGACACCTATGAGTAGCAATCTGTTACTTGACCTAAAATCAATCACCTATGTATCTGATCCCCATCAAAACCCTATGATGCTCACAAACAATCTGGGATAACGACTTCGTTAGTGGATCTATGATTTTATCTTCGGATGAAACTTTTTCCACTACTACAAATCCTCGGGCCATGATCTCTCTAATTAGGTAAAACCTCCTCAAAACGTGTTTATACTTCTGATGAGACCTAGGTTCAATCGTTTGAGCAATGACCTCGTTTTTGTCGCAATATAAGAGAATCGGCTCCTTGCTGCTTGGCACGACTCTCATATCTATGATGAACTTTTTCATCCAGACTCCCTCCTTTGCTACCTCTACCGTAGTAATGTACTCTGCCTATATGGTCGAGTCAGTAGTAGTATCTTTCTTGAAACTCTTCTACCATACTGCTCCTTCATTTAGGGTGAATACATACCCTGAATTACACTTGTTATTATCAATATCGGACTGGAAACTCAAGTTCGTGTAGCCCTCACTTGAGGTTATTTCATCCATATATCAGTAAAAGATCCTTAATCTTCAAGTACTTAAAGATATATTTTACTACCTTCCAGTGTTCCAAATTTGGATCCACTTGATATATGCTCGTAACACTTAGAGCATGCCTTATATCAGACCTGGTACATAGCATAGCATATATGATAGATCCTATTACTAAGGCATAGAGTATCCTATCTATGTCTACCCTTTTTCAGGAGTCTTTAGGTACATACTCCTAGAAAGTGATATCCCATGTCTCATCGGTATGAGACATCTCTTAGAATTTTCCATGACAAACCTTTTAACAATGGTGTCTATGTACTTATATTGGGACAAGCTAAGTATCCTCTTGAATTTATCTCTAGATATCCGAATCTCCAAGATATAGGATGCTTCTTCTAAGTCCTTCATGGAGAAATGTCTAGATAGCCAAGTTTGTACTGTGGAGAGCATTCCTACAACATTCCCAATGATCAGGATGTCTTTTACATATAGCACCAAAAAGGTGATGGCGTTCCCACTTACCTTCATATATACACAAGTCTCATCTTCATTTTTAACGAAGTCATAAGATCTTATTGCCTCATCAAATCTTATGTTCCAACTTCGAGAAGCTTGCTTTAGTCCATAGATGGACTTTAAGCAACTTGTTCCTACCTCTGCTTGTATGGCCCTTGTGTTGCCCCCGTCATGCTCACCTACAACCTTGTGTCACCCTACATCGCCTCGCGTTGCCCTTATTTTGTGAGGAAGGAGGGGGCATGAGGGCTATCGCCTCACGTAATTCTCATATGAAGGAGGGGGTGTGAGGGATGTTATTGCCCCCATAAACCTCATTAGCCTGCCCCTACACGCTTCGTCTACAGCCCTCGCTTGAGAAAAGAGCAGGTGCAAGGGTTATCACCACCTCTACAAACTCTAGCGGTCCTCGTCGAGCCCATCACTTGTTGCTCTTATGTGAGGAAAGAGGAGCTATGAGGGTCGCCATCATCTCTGCGAACCCCACTAGCCCCTCTCGTATGCGTCTCGCTCATATCCCTCATGCTAAGAAGGAGGTGATGTGAGGGTTACTACTTCCCGTTAAACATTGTTAAACCCATTGTCACTTTTACGCCCCCTCCTTCATTGTGTAAGGGCCATAGTGCACAAGGGCTAAGACATGATGGAACCAAGAGGAAGAAGCGACAATGCAAGGCGAAGCCAATGGTTTGTCCAATGAAGATAGGGTAAGATAATCTTTTCATATAAGAAGGGGTGCTCTATAGAAAATTTTCAAGACTAAGAGATTTTTTTTTAAATTCACTCTGGGGTAATAAAAAATTATAAACAAGTACAAGTTTAGAAAATATATAAATTAAACTATAAAATACTAAAAATAATATAAGCTATAAGCAAGACAATATAAAGAATATTACAAGCATACATAAATTTAAATAACATAAGTACTAAGTAATAGAAAAAATGGTGTTGAGGTAAAGTGTTACTGATGAATGCGTCAACACAACTTGGTCTTAACTCGAAGGCATAGGAACGTCTGTGGATCTCTCTAGATGACTCCAAAATGGCTAAGGTGGCTCTAAGGTCATCTTTGTATAGCTTTGAGGTGTTTGAGGTGGGGTTTGACTTCTCGGGGGGTCTCTGCATAAAGACCAATGTCGGGAGGAGTTTCCCGACTTGATATCTCCAACACTCAAGTCAGTCCTGAGGTTTATTTAAGATGTGAAAGGTCCTTTAGAAAGGGGCTGACCCCTAGGGCCAACGCCGAGTGTCGGGCTAAGGGGGCCTTATGTAATGGCCTCAACATCCCCCTTGGCGTTATGTCTATAGGGGCAACAAAGGAGAGACAAGCCTAAATAGCCTCTTGTGGACTCTTGTCCGTGGAGGCCGACAAGCTATAACCACCCTCATGTCAATGATAGGGGAAGGACGATCGACCCTTTCTTCCACATCGGCACCCTTGGGGTGATTAGTTGGAAAGTGGAGTTTGTTATCAAAATATTCTCTATCAACCATCCCCGTTCCCCCACCCCTTCCTCCTCCTCCTCGAAGGCGTGCTCTAGGGTTCTGATCTGAGAGGTCTGTGTTAGGATCAAGAGCACTAGGAGGGGGGGGTGGGGGGAGTGAAATAGTGAAGTGAAAAACTTTCGACGATTAAAACTGCATTCGTACAATAAAAGTGATTTTGGTAAGAAAACCGATTCGTAAATCACTTTAACTTGTGATCAAGTGAGATGCAGTTAAAGCAAAGATATAAAGGCAGTTTGTAGTTATGATGGAAATCAGAATGTAAGCGTAAACTGAAATATGATGTTCATATGATAAAATCGATTTCCGTCTTAACGCCAATTCGGAAAATACTTAACTATGAAACACATTCGTAAATGAGCAGAAGGCAGTAAGCTACTGAGGAGGTTTGCAGTAAAGATAAGATGCTCAAAGTAAATGCAAACCGAGATTTAGAGTGGTTCGGTCAATCTTGACCTACATCCACTTTTGGCTTCCTCCACCGACGAGGTCATCGACGTCCACTAGAGGCCTTCCTTCAATAGGTGAAGGCCAACCACCCTTTTACAGTTTCACTCCTTTTGATGGGCTTAGGAGACAACCCATACAGAATTTCTCTCCTCTCTTGAAAGCTCAAAACTTGGAAGAAAAGAGGGAGGAGAACTTCTAGCCTTTACAACACTTTTGAGCTCTAAAAATCACAGAGTAAGATCAAGCTTTCGGTGCTTTTGGGTTGCCCTTTCATTGCTGAAAGGGTGGGGTATTTATAGGCCCCAAACCAGTTTGAATTCCGAGCTCAAAAGTGTCTTTTCCCAGATTTCTAGGGTCCTGGTGGTACTACCTCCTGATTGGGACGATACAACCACCTGACAGAGCTCGGAGACTGAGCTCTGGTGGTGCCACCGCCTAACAGGGGCAGTTGCACTACCCAGTCTCACTCGGAGACTGAGCCCAGGCGGTGCCACCGCTTGACTGGGGCGGTTCCACCGCTTGGCATAGCTCGGAGACCGAGCTCAGGTGGTTCCACCACCTGTCAGGGGCGGTTGCACCACCCAGCCTAGCTTGGAGACTGAGCCCTGGGCGGTGCCACCGCCGACCCAAGCGGTGCCACCGCTGGCCAAGAAATCTGGGTCCGAATGGGCTGATCCATTCGGCCTAATTTGGGTCTGTCAAGGGCCCAATTGCCCCAAGATTAAGTTAATGGGATTACCTCCCATTTCTAACTTAATCATCATACTAACTACAATATTTCTTAAGACATTTACTACAACTTGCTCCGGTGTGTCAATCGCTTCTTCCGGCGAGCTTCCTGCAAACTTCCGTCGATCATTCGATGAACCCTCGATAATACTCCTGTGGACTTTCGGCAAACTCCTAGACTTGCAACGATCCACTTAGTGAGTTCCGACGAGCTTCTTTTAGCAAGCTCCTGAACTTCTCGGATTTGTTCCCGCAGAACCTCCGACGACCGTCCGGACTTCCGTCTAACTCTCGAACCCCCAACGTGATCATAGTCTTGACTTCGGCGTAACTCCTGCTGCATGTCTTACTTCCATCGTAGTTAATCCTGCACATGTAAAACAAAACTTCGATCGAGACAATTAATCCTAAGCAATTAACCAAGTTGTCCGGCATGTCATTGGTCCCTCGACGCTTCGTCCGATTCTTTGGCGCATCGTCCTCTCCTATGGCTTATTGCCCAATCAGTCAGTTGACTCCGCAACTCCGATATCCTTGGCACAATACCCGCTCTTCTTGGCCCGATGCCCGAGTCCACGGCCTGAAGCCTTCTATCGATACGTCGACCGATCCACCGGCCCGACGTCCAATCTTCTGACATGTTCCTCCGGCCCAACATGATTTTTCCTGCTTTAATTATCTCATCCTTATCGAAGCATCCTGCGTCACTCAAAACACATATTAAATCATAAACATATATCAAGTGGTTTCATCATCAAAATACGAGATTCAACGATCTCCCCCTTTTTGATGATGATAACCACTTGATGACGGAGTTAACCTTAACTCCCGGAGTTTAAACAAACTCCCCCTATCAATATGCCATATTGATAGAAACTCTTAGATTCAAAAATCCAAGCAACATGTCATCATAAACTTATGCATAACATGTCATGTCATCAACATACTTCTCCCCCTTTGTCATCAACAAAAAGGAGAAGTACAACTATTCTTGTGTTTGTGATATAAGTTCAACTCATTGCATGAAAAACATAATATCAGGTTTTATCATCATGCAGTTTTGAAGCTAGAAAATTTAGCAAGTGTTACATCATGCTTAGAACATTCAAGCTATCAAGTTTTAGATATGCAAGTTTTACAACATACAAGATAGCACTTTTGCTTCTTTTGAGATAGCAACTTCTACATCATGCAAGCTAGCGAATTAGAGATGTTCAAGAAGGCAACTCTTGCTTTTTAAAATATGTAAATTTTGTCAACTTTGCTAGATGCGCAAGTTAGAATGTTTTGCTTCTTGAGATAGGCAAGATAGCACTTTTGTAATTTTTGTTTCTTAAGATGTTCAAGATAGCAAGCTCTATATCTTGCAAGCTAGCAATGTTACAACATTTTAGAACATGCAAACTAGCAATTTAGAGATGTTCAAGAAAGCAATTTCTTCTCTTTTGAGAAGTGCAATTTTTGCTTTCATCTGCAAGCTAGCTAGTTTGCCTCTTTTCATGATGTCCACGCTAGAAATTCTTGCTCTCCCTTTATCATTGTCAAAAAGAAGGGAATACCCTTATATCAATTTTCAGATTATGACAAAGGTGAGTAATCATTCTTATTTCAAAATTCCATAATTGAGATAAACCTTGAATTCACATTAAGGCAATTTTAATCATGATTCATATCATATGCAATACATCACATACATCATAATAAAAGGCATAAATATTGTATGCATAATGTCAAATCATCATGTATATAAAATATAACATCATCATTACATGCATGATTCCAAATCATCATTCTATCAAAAAATGATAATTATTGATTTTCATATTAAAAAGAAAACAATGTGTTGCATGCCTTTTTATCTAAGGGAAAAATCATAGTGTTGCATGCATCATTCCAAAACATTTCAAGCCATGCAAGCCATAAATACAAAGAAATCATGTCATGAAGGATAAAATCATTTGAATACCAAAAGACATAATTCATATAGTAAATATCTTCTTTAAATAAAATATCAAGAAAAATCATAGGAGTACAAAGAAGAGATCTTGTTTTAAAAGAAAATCAAGTAATAAATCTAAGAACTCACAAGGAAAAATCATGATTCATTTAGAAAATCTCCTCTTATGAAAATATCAAGTAGAATCGTAGGAGATCGATTAATGAGAAATTTTGATTCATAATAAAATCTCATGTATCGAATGTCAAGAAATCAAAATGATGATTTATATAAATAATATCACAAGTTACATTCAAGAGAAAAATCATCATTCATTTTCAACTTATTCAATTTGTCAAATCAATATTTCTTAGATATGCATGATACCAAAACATGGTTTCAAATGTTTGACATATAACATGCTTAAATTCAAAAATTGAAAGGAGAAGGGAATAATTCAAAGGTACAAAGATTTCAACCATCTCATAAACAAATGTAAGACCAAGTCATGAATCTAAAATTCCATGAATCAAAATGATCATCAAAAGTAATCTCATGTTATTCCAAGAAATCAATATCATGATTTCGATAAAACTCATTTCAAATTCAAATAATCAAAATCACTTTTATGGTTCACAAAATTCATAACATAGGTAGATTCATGATTTCATTGATAATATATTTTCCTTTTTTCATGTATTTCATTTTAAGTGATTGATTTTATGTTAGCATGTTTTTTCATTTATGTTAAATAAAAACATGAATCAATGTTTAGGATCGAAAAATAAATTTCGTCATAAAACCATCAAGATCAATAGATTCTAAAAAATGAATTGTTGTGATCAAGAAAATCCGAAAATAAAATTTAACACTTTCATGCATTCGGACATGGTTTTGCCATATGTTTTTCAAATACACTCATGAAAATAACACATGCTTATCATCGTGTATAACTTAAAATCTCATGCATAAAATTATTAATCATGGTTACAAAATGTTTAATATTACATCATTATGTATTTCTTCAAATATGATTTTATTTAATCAAAATCAAGAAATAACAATGGAAATCAACATGATACACATTATTACTTCTTAACCACATATAGCATGATATTAAACTTCTTAATATTTTCATTAAGACATCAAGCATGGTTTTAATCAAAATCGGAAATAATCAAGATACATATTTTTTCTTCTTAAGAAAAATATACATATGATCATTAGATTTAAATCTAACATTTTATTCCATTAACATAAAACATGTAATTTTCATTATTATTTTCAAAATTATGAGCATGATCATATTCTTGTATTTTTAATTTTTTTAATATGTAATTTTCAAGAAAAATAATTATTCAAAAAAAAGAAAATGCATCATGGAAAACATCAAGTAATTTCAAAATAAATTAAGGGGGTTTCGATTACCTCATTGTTAAATGTCGTTAAGGCATAATTTGCCACCTCACCTTTCTTGATTTTCTCCTCGTCTTCGGAGGAGCTCGATTCATTTGTAGTTTAAGTTCACCATCACTTGAGCTTATGCTCGAGTAGTCTTCAAATGTTCTATATCTCAAATCCTTCTTGTTCTATGTCCCAAATTCTTATTGTTATTTGGAATGTTGTTTTGTTCAATCATATGCATTGTGCACAATTTTATTTGTCATCAACGAACCAATTAGTTCTTCAAGTGGAAAAATATTTAAATCTTTTGTTTCTTGTATTACGGTTATTTTAGGATCCTACCTTTTTGGAAGGGATCTTAAAATCTTGCTTACGAGATCAAAATTTGAAAAAGATTTACCAAGAACTCTTAGATTATTGACGACATCCGTGAAACGGGTGTACATGTCGCCTATAGTCTCGCTTGGTTGCATTTGAAAAAGCTCAAAATTGTACAATAAAATATTAACTTTTGAGTCTTTGACTCTACTAGTTCCCTCATGCGTGATTTCAAGTGTTCGCCAAATATCAAAAGCCGTTTCGCATGTAGAAATCCGATTGAACTCATTTTTGTCCAAAGTGCAAAATAAGGCATTCATAACCTTTGCGTTTAAAGAAAAATACTTTTTCTCCAAATCCGACCATTCGTTCATCGGTTTAGAGGGAAGTTGAAAACCATTTTCAACAATATTCCATAAATCCAAATTCATAGAAATCAAGAAAACTCTTATTTGAGTTTTCCAATAAGTGTAGTCCAATCTGTTAAACAACGGTGGACGAACAACCGATAAGCCCTCTTGAAAGCCATGAAGAGTCATTTCTCTTAGGTGTAAATCCGAAATGAGAAATATCGGGCTCTGATACCAATTGTTAGGATCAAGAATACTAAAAGGGTGGGGGGGGGGTGGGGGGGGGTGAATTAGTGCAACGGAAAACTTTCGACGATTAAAACAGCATTCGTACGATAAAAGTGATTTTGGTAAGAAAGCCGATTCGTAAATCACTTTAACTTATGATCAAGTAAGATGCAGTTAAAGCAAAGATATAAAGGCAGTTTGCGGTTATGATGGGAATCAGAATGTAAGCGTAAACTGAAATATGATGTTTGTACGATAAAACCGATTTTCGTTTTAATGCTGATTCAGAAAATACTTAACTATGAAACATGTTCGTAAATGAGTAGAAGGCAGTAAGATACTGAGGAGGTTTGCAGTAAAGATAAGATACTCAAAGTAAATGCAAACCAAGATTTAGAGTGATTCGATCAATCTTGACCTACATCCACTTTTGGCTTCCTACACCGACGAGGTCACTAACATCCACTAGAGGCCTTCCTTCAATAGGCGAAGGCCAACCACCCTTTTACAGTTTCACTCCTTTTGATGGGCTTAGGAGACAACCCATACAGAATTTCTCTCCTCTCTTGAAAGCTCAAAACTTGGAAGAAAAGAGGGAGGAGAACTTCTAGCCTTTACAACACTTTTGAGCTTTAAAAATCACAGAGTAAGATCAAGCTTTCGGTGCTTTTGGGTTGCCCTTTCATTGCTGAAAGGGTGGGGTATTTATAGGCCCCAAACCAGTTTGAATTCCGAGCTTAAAAGTGTCTTTTCCCAGATTTTCGGGGTCCTAGTGGTACTACCTCCTGACTAGGGCGGTACAACCGCCTAACAGAGCTCGGAGACCGAGCTCTGGTAGTGCCACCGCCTGACAGGGGCAGTTGCACCACCCAATCTCGCTCGGAGACCGAGCTCAGGTGATTCCAACGCCTGTCAGGGGTGGTTGCACCGCCCAGCCTATCTCGGAGATTGAGCCCTGGGCGATGCCACCATCGACCCAGGCGGTGCCACCGTTGGCCAAGAAATTTGGGTCCGAATGGGCTGATCCATTCGGCCCAATTTGGGTCTGCCAAGGGCCCAATTGCCCCAAAATTACGTTAATGGGATCACCTCCCATTTCTAACTTAATCATCGTGCTAACTATAATATTTCTTAAGACATTTACTGCAACTTACCGGTGCGTCAATCGCTTCTTCCGGCGAGCTTCCGGCGAACTTCCATCGATCATCCGATGAACCCTCGGTGATACTCCTGTGGACTTTCGGCAAACTCCTAGACTTGCGACGATCCACTTGGTGAGTTCCAACAAGCTTCTTTTGGCAAGCTCTTGGACTTCTCGGATTTGTTCCCGTAGAACCTCCGACGACCGTCCGGACTTCCGTCTAACTCTTGAACCCCCAACGTGATCATAGTCTTGACTTCGGCGCAACTCCTGCTGCATGTCTTACTTCCAACGTAGTTAATCCTGCACATGTAAAACAAAACTTCGATCGAGACAATTAATCCTAAGCAATTAACCAAGTTGTCTGGCATGTCATTGGTCCCTCGACGCTTCGTCCGATTCTTCGACGCATCGTCCTCTCCTGCGGCTTATTGCCAAATCGGCTAGTTGACTCCACAACTCCGATATCCTTGGCACAATACCCGCTCTTCTTAGCTTGATGCCCGAGTCCACGGCCCGAAGCCTTCTATCGATACGTCGACGGATCCACCGGCTCGACGTCCAATCTTCTGACATGTTCCTCCGGCCCAACATGATTTTTCCTACTTTAATTATCTCATCCTGATCGAAGCATCCTGCGTCACTAAAAACGCAGATTAAATCATAAACATATATCAAGTGGTTTCATCATCAAAATACGAGATTCAACAGTCTAAAGTGTGGCACTAAACTCGTTTTCCGTTCGTCGATGCGAGTTGAGCCTTCTCTATCCTCGTGTCTTAGGCACATTTGGTCCAAAGTCTCCACTATTGCGAGCTTAGTGATGTGGATCGAGCTTTTCCGACTCACATGCCTCGGGCATATTTGGCCCGAGGTCTTTGCTATAGCAAATTTGATAGCGTGGGTCAAGTTTTCCCAACTCACACATTTAGGGCATGCTTGGCCTAGAATCTCCGTCGTGATGGACATTGGTGGCGTGGGTCAAGTTTTCTCGACTCATAAGTCTCAGGCATGTTCAACCCAAAGTATCTCCCATGGTCGATATTAATAGCGTTGGTTAGGTTTTCTCGACTCACATGTCTCGAGCACGTTTAGTCTGCTAGTTATAGGTGCCCTACAAGTCAATAATGTGAGTAATGGCACGTGTGATACATTGCACAATCTTTTTTAGTTAATATTAATAATGATATTTTCTTACTTTATATTATGTGATGAATATATATTATAATATGATTGGATCTATACAATGGGAATTGGATCATCATGAGATCATAATAATGAGACCAATTCGCTTTTAGACATAGATCCTAAATATTCTTGATCATAGGTTACTCAAGAAGGACATCGAGGGAACCGGACAAACCAGTGTACTATATATCCATCCATATGATGAAGGCATCTGGTCTCATAGCTACTTGTGTTAGGACACTAGGGATATAGTGCAGAGGATCTAATACCCATTAAGACAGATCCATTATGGTAAGCAACAGGAGCTCTTTATAAATAGGAGTTGGGGCTTCATGAGTCATAGGCTAACCCTATAATTGCTAGTGTCCTATCTCCTCCTCTCCATCTTTCTCTCAGCCATTAGCCCCTCCCTAGTGTGAGAGGACAGCAAAAGGGCCAACTCCTCTTT